>NW_020439008.1:788913-790875 GCF_000699045.2 Agrilus planipennis | reverse complement strand
TTCGCAGCTGGCGATATAGTGCAAACACCACTATTAGTCTAGAAAAACTCCAATATTTAAAAAATGAGAAAATCCCTGTAAGGTTTTCTTAAAAAATATTTTATACTTAAGTAAATGTAGAAAAAAAATAAAAAGAATTTATTTGAAAAAAGTATTTTGAAAATAGTATTTTGCATTTAACATTTAAAATACAAAAGGGAAATCTATTTTGTATTTTACATTTTATATAACAAATCAAAAAAGTATTTGCATTTTCTATTTAAATACCATTAAAAAAACATTTTGCACATCTCTAGAAAGAATACACTCATAAGTTCTGTTTATCCGAGGAGTGAAATACCGGCATTTCATCTGGTGCTACCTCGCACCGTGGAGTCCGTCTGGTCACAGGTCAGTCGAGCCAGTCTAACCCGGTCCGGTTCGGACCGATCGACCATTGCCATCGTCAGACGCGGTGATGTATTGTGGCGTTTTATCGGGACCAGACACCTCTTCAAGATTCCATTAAATGCTGCCGTCATGTCTTGAAGGGAGTCGGGACACGAAACGCTACGCTATATCGCGATGTCCATCGTTCGTGTATTGTGTTTACATGCGTTGCGTATCTGATACGCGCATTAATGACTCACTGAATGCTGCTCGCGGTGACGAGCTCCGCTTCTTCTGCGTTCTCACGGCAGCAGTGCCGGATTCTCCTTTGAACATATATAATAAGTATATGAGTAGGATTTGCCAGCGGCTTCGTTCACATTGATTTCCTAAATTCGTGTCAAAGATCATCGACGACCGCATAAAACTAATTTTTCTATTCCTTTGGAGTAATTAAGGCGTGAAATTGTAACTAGCAAACAAACAATTAAACAGACACATTCGCATTTATAATAGTAGTTGGGATATATTGAAAAACTAGAAGAAGTGGCTGATTTTAGGTATCTAGGAAGTCAGATAAGTCTGGACGGAAGGAGTAGTAGGGATATAAAGTAGAGGATAGCGCAGGGTCGTGTCGCCTTTAATAAAAAGAAGTCACTTCTATGCTCGCGAACGGTTAATTCAGATATTCGAAAAAAGTTGTTAAAGATGTATGTTAGGAGCGCGGCGTTGTACGGGTGCAAAACATGGACAGTGGACGCGGCGGAAAAGAAAAGGTTAGAAGCTTTCGAAATGTGGTGTTATAGGCGAATGATGAGGATAACATAGGCAAAAAAGGTTAGAAATGAAGAGGTATTAGAAGGAATAGGAGAACTCTATGGAAGTCAATAAAAAATAGGCGAGATAGGTTGGTAGGACACCTTCTCAAGCAGTCAGAGACATATCAGAGGCGGAAACAGGAGTTAGGAGGGGTAGAGGTAGACCTAAGTTAGATTACTGTTCGCAAATAGTTAAGGATGTGGGTTGTTCTAGTTTAATGCGAAGTTTAGCTCAGGATAGAAAAGAGAGGAGGTACGTGTCCAACCAGTCTTGGGACTGACGATGATGATGTTACAAATAAGAAAAAAGTTAAATAACCTCTTCAAATTTTCTCTTTTTTATTTATTTATTCGTACTTTTTAATAAGAATATAATATAATTTTCGTCACATCTCTGTCGAAAACTAGGGCATTCGTTTATATGAAGCGGAAAGAACTACATTTTCGGTGGGACGAAAACGCACAACAGGCCTAAACTACAAAATTTCAGCTGTCATGTAGTTGTCATCTGACCGAATTTTAATTACTTATTAATATTTAATTTAATTTAATTAACAATTATTCAGCAAAAGTCAATGATAAAAAGTTTTGATAATATATCTACACATTAAAACGGATAATATTTAAAACAAAGACTGCATCCAAAATATGTTACGCTGATAATGTAGCTTCGATTGAGACCTTGGAAGCAAGCAAAAGCGTATTATTGGACATCATGCTCGGAGATGTGATTAAAAATTGGAACTTTAGAACAGAAAACACACGTAATGTGTAG
>NW_020439008.1:768015-788629 GCF_000699045.2 Agrilus planipennis | reverse complement strand
ACTGGAGGCCACACGTGCAGTCCCTTTTAACTCCCAATTCACCCTTACAACGTTTTAATTTTATGTAATGTCGCCATCTTAGATTTCAAATACAAACGTAGCAACAACATTTCATCCTTAAGGGTTGATTTTTAAAAATTGCCAAAACCTTCGAGTAAATCCGAGTACAAATAAAATATACCCCATGGAAACGTTGCAACCTCTTTTCATTTGAATAATAATATCAAGTAGCATATGTACGAAGTTTCAAGTAAATTCAACCACAAATAAAGTATGTTCCAAACAAAAATTGCAACACCTTTCCCCCCCTTTGGAGGTTGAATTTTTTAAAATATGGAGATAGGTCTTTCAGAAATTAAATGAGAGACCATTAAAACCAAGTTTCAAGTAAATCTGACCACAAGTAGTATATGTTCCAATTAAACATTGCAACCCGTTTCACCACTCATCCCCCCCCCACCGAGATTGAATTTTTTAACCAGTTTCAAGTAAATCAGACCAAAAAGAAACATGCAATCTTTGCAAACCCCTTTCAGCTTCCTAAAGAGGTAGAATTTTGTAAAATGTTGAAATAGGTATGTATATCGCTAATTTTATATGAAAAAGCATTTAACCAAGTTTCAGGTAAATATGACTGTAAATAAAACAAGTAGTTAAGTATGCTTAACCATAGACAACACTACGTTTAGCTAGAAAATACTACAAATGGCGCAGTAAACGCTATCTGTAGAACGATACTACATTTTAGGATTACGTAGCTTAATCGAATAAAATAATTCGAAGTGGTCTGTATTCCGTCGAAACTGCCAGACGCGGATCGCGATTTCGATCTTTTTGGATCTCATCAGCGCGTCGCTTATTTGATTAACCTAACGTGCATATCACGTTGAGGTTGGCTACGCCGGGATTCGTTTTCAGCAAGTAGATATCCACACAAGTGGACCTTGTTGGAGCATACGTAATCCTAAAATGTAGAATCGTGCTACAGATGGCGTTTACTGCGTCATTTGTAGTATTTTCTAAAACGCACTGTTAAGACAGCAGGTAAAAGTTGGTCTGTGTTCTGTCGGAGCTGCCTGCGACGCGCTGATGAGATCCAAAAAGATCGAAATCGCGATCCGCGTCTGGCAGTTTCGACAGAATACAGACCACTTCGAATTATTTTACTACGTTTAGCTGTCAGTTGCGTTTTGTTATACCACTTTTAACAAATGATCGGCTAGACTGATGTTTTGACTGATAAATTTTTCGTTTTGCTGTCAGTTGCATTTTGTCATTCCATGTCAGTTGCATTTTCTTATACTACTTTTTTTCCACGGGAACGGGATAAATATCCTATGTCCGTCTCCTGGTTTTAAGTTACCTCCCCACCAATTTTCAGCCAAATCGGTTCAGCCGTTATTGAGTTACAAATAGTGTAACTAAAACGACTTTCTCTTATATATATACATTGCAAGGTAAGTAGGTCAGTTAGTGACAGTTCAAATAACAGTATCTATAATAACCATGGAATGGCAGGTCAAAAAATAGAATTCGAAATAGATTGAAGAATCGCAAAAAGCAAATAAGACAGGGTTATGAGGAGGTTTGCCGTCTTCACTCGCCCTGGGATGGAACTCTGCCATTCACTATGTTCCCCAAATGCATAATAAGGTAGGAACATATATCTATTAATTATTTAGTTTTAGTGTTATTATTATCAAGTATGAACATCATCGATTAATAATTCAGCAGTGGAGGGTTGAAAGTCAAATTATGAAGGCTGTTTGCTTTCTCGCTAGCACGTGTTAGTTCAGAGAAACGAGACTCTTATATTTTTATCTTTTTACTTTTAAGTTTTCATTTTATTAGTTTCGCATTAATGATTTGTCAATATCTAAAACAATTTTAGTCTACTCTAACCAGAAATTGGTCCAGCCGTTCTCAAGTTTTGCGCTTAGCAACACATTTAGCGATTCGTTTTTATTTATATATAGATAACAAGAAAGGCTGTGTTGCCTTATTGTAATTTAGTATAATCATATGATTAACAGTGGCTTCTCAGCCGAAGTAGTTGTCAAGTTTTTTTGAATATATTAGGCATACATAGTATATTTCTTGAAGTAATTTGTATTTTGGTGCTTATTCTTATTAATAGACACCCTACATCGTTTTAAAAATCTTATAAGATTATTATTAGGCGACTTGTATCAATTATGATGGAAAGTCCGGCTCTGATCGTGCGTTCTTTCAATCAACCAAACGGTTACGTGTGTTAAGTACGATCACAATTAAATACACGGAGTCGAGTCGAAAGCGAAGAGTACTTGACTGCAGCTTTATAACCAAGACGTATCTAATCAGTCAGGCGATAGGTCGAAGCGTTTTTCTCAAAGAACATGTCAGGGAATTAACTACTGTTGGATTAAGATTGAGATTAAAAATGAAAAGTCGGTGTTGCTACTTTACGCTCGATTAATCTTCTGAAGTGACGGTCCGATAAGGATA
Source organism: Agrilus planipennis (assembly GCF_000699045.2). Classification (NCBI taxonomy): domain Eukaryota; kingdom Metazoa; phylum Arthropoda; class Insecta; order Coleoptera; family Buprestidae; genus Agrilus; species Agrilus planipennis. The sequence continues at coordinate 786,142 of NW_020439008.1, read as the reverse complement.
GCTATAGAGCTAAACCAACACGTACAAATCATATACATGCCTATACGTGGGTAATTCCGCCCGTTCGCCCGTCCTTCGGGCCAATTCCTTTTCGCCGGACGTGATATGACAAGAAACTGTTTTACACTGCTCGAATACGCCATCAATCAGTGCCCAAGAAAATTAAATCACGTACTTATTTACTCCAAGTTATTTTTCTCTCTCTCTCTTTCTCTAATAATTTCTACAAATTCATACAACATGCTTTTGAAAACTATTTTAGATCGTTTAATAATGCAAGAAATTTCGTATACAGTGTAAACTCTATATAACGACACTTAACGAACTGAGCATTTTTCGGCGAAATTTGGCGAAATGTTATTGTACCTAGTCTTGTTACTTGAAGATTTACCAAACTTTGGATCAGTATTGTCAAACCCATACTTGGCTACCTAGTATTGGACTAACCTTGGTGAAACGTTAATGTGTCTAGCCTTGGAATTTGAAGATTTTCCGAACTTTGGACCAATATTGACAACTGGTTCAGGTTTGGGCATTTCGTCAAGTCTGGCATTTTCCTACATGGGAATTTGCGTAGTGTAATAATGTAATATCAGTTTAATTGTCGATATTAGTTTAATCAAATTACATGGATTAACAAAACGCATGAGAAACATGGGAAACTATGTGTAGGAAGTTTACTATCCATGTATTTCCAACTCAAAACAACCTATAATAGGTATGTAAGTCAAGAAGGTATCGCTGCACATAATATTAGTCAAACAAGAGCGAAATTCGACTCAATCCTTTCAAGATCGAAACCTACCTCTACAACTTTTGGATGATGAGTGGTGTCTTCCACTGGATGATATACCCGGAGATATCATTGAAGAACAATATCATTAAAATTTTCGGCATAAAATTTCTCAGATTAAAGACAACTTAAAGTGTGGTAAGTACACTGAATTACTCCATTTTGCATTCGCTGTTTTATCTATTAGTCATGTCATAGGGTGTCGCTCATTCTTAGTCAGATTTGAAAATACCAATAAGCTTCTTGTCTTGCCTGCCATTTTTCTGAAGCAGCTCACCCTCTAATTTTATCTTTGAGCTGTTACTTGTACCACGCCTAGGGATTGTATGTAACGAATGTAAAACAGATATGGCATATGTACAAATGTATAAGTACTAAGAAATTTGCTCATTGTCCTGACTTTCTCTAATAAAACTAAACAAAAAACAATGACCCCGGTTTTTTTTATAGTCGGTAAATGCTTACCGAAGCGTAAACATTTCTTAGTCCTCTATCTGTTTCGTTATCACATGCTTCTACTATAGTAGAAGCCCATTAACGATAGACAAAAGTCAATTTATAATCCTGAAAATTATCTCGATCGTTTCTAATTCAATTAACGGATAATGTACCTAATTGTTTTTTTTTTCAAAAAACATAATTAATTAAAGTTTATGATTAATACAGCTATTAGTATCTACCTATTAAATATAATAGAAGTAACTGCAGCTAATTACTTTCACTAATTAGTTTTTAAAAGATAAGGCTAATCCGATATAACCTACAGACCATAGTATTCTAATCAAAGACAAAATTCGCGACGAAAAAATTGAAAGACAGGGTGTCTCTCCTCCAAAAGTAAATTTAAACTACTTACTAGAAAATCATGAGTTTATGCTGATGAATTTAGTGCAGCAACACAAAGCAATTTTTAGGATCACTGAAAACAGTTAAAAAATATATAACATAAACAACTTCCAATGTAACAGTGACTTGATATAAATATAATAGGACGATATCACAAGCCTAATGGAAGAAATAAGGATATTGTAAAATAAAGATCAACAGAAATATAAATTCATCAAAAAGAAGATAAAAAGGAAAAATTAGGACAAAAAAGTCATGGTTTGAAAACAAATGTAGACATTGAATAATTACAAAGGAAGTGCGATGTTTTCAATTTTTACATGTAGGTATTAATGAATACAATAAACTTGGAACAAAAGAAGCATTATCAATTTGTACTCATGTTCTCGTCCAAAAGGTGCACAGAGGTCGAATGAAATCAGAAGATTAAGATTCTACAGCAAGTGAGCAGTGACGACAGAAATTCCAGGATAATGAAAAATCTTTATTGGCACCAACAGACAAGTAACAAATAAAGAAAGTTAGCGGAAATTCGTCAAGGTCTTAGATCTTTAAAGAAGCACTGTATGAGGTTAAATAAGATATTAAAGTAAATGAGTTAATATCAACAACTTCCGAAATGTAGAGATAACATTGTCCTGAAAGCTAGTACTACATCTATAAATTCTAAAAATTCCTTGACACTTATGGTTTATGGTGTTCAGTTTCAGCACACCGATTAAATTACGTACTTTGACATGCAAATAAATAAATAACAATTGGAATAGAAGCAGAGAGATCAAAAACAGCATTGAGAAAGGTAGAGCGGCACCTTTTGGCATGAAGAAAAAGCGCTGCACAGTCGAAATATTAATATTGAACTAAAGATAAGACTTGTAAAATGCTACAAGTTTTCGACTCTATTGTACGGAGGGGAAAGTTGGACTCTGCAGGATACTACGCACAAGCTGGATGGATAGCAATTGCAATGGAGAAGTTGTACACAGCCGGAAATAATTAAGGCAATTAAAATCCGATAACTAAAATACTTTTCTGATGTAATGTGTAATAAATAAAATAACGCTATAATATGCTTTACCTAACAATTACGCAGGATAAAATAGAAAAAAAGGGAGCGAAAGAACGTCCTATCTATGAAACTTACGATAATGGTTTCAAAAATCAAGTGCAATATTTTTCAAAGCTGGTACCAACAAAGTGATAATTGCCAATGTGGTAGCCGACGTTCGTTGGTACGCGGCATATGAAAAAGAAGAAGAACCCCATATAAAATAAAGAAAGATAGTATAATATTACCATACAGACTGGGGAAAACTTTTATACAAGGTTTTAAGTAGTGATGGCCAAACTAATGCTAATAAAACAACAATTTTTACCTTCGTATTGATCTTGCAGGGTTTTGGTCTTGATCTTGCACATTGAGTCTTACAATACATTGAGTACTGTAAGTATACAGTGCCACTTATTGCGACATTTCTTTAAGGTGCCCAGGTTAAAGGAGAAAAATTAAAAATGCTTCGTTGAAAAATCTTCATATAATTGAGTATAATTTTCACTAAAATGTGATATGGAATGTGTGTAACCCTGGAGAATACATGGAAATTACAAAAACGGACGCCATAATAGTTTTGGTTATAAAACTTTTATCTTATAAAATGCACAGTATTTTTTGTTATCGTGTTTACGTACCTACATATAACGTGCATCACTTCCTCTAAAGCTGACAGATTCATAAAAGGATCACCTACATATATGTTCAGAACTTTATAAGGTTGAAGCCATTAAAATACACTTCTTTTGACTCTTATTGTCATCAAAAGGTAATGTATACTTTATTTAGCACGGTTTTCGCCTTAGTATTCACCTTGACCATAGTTTTACACATCGTGTCATTGGTCCTGATCTCATTGAATTGCAAGATTAAAATTGATTTTGCTCATTGCGGTTTACAATTAGACACAGGTGTTTAAGGACTTACTGAGACGAATATATAAAAAACAACGCGAGATGTATTATCTGGGATCCAAACGAAGAATTATCACATTCCTTAGTAAGAGTTCTCTACCGATTTCTTTCATTCATTTCAATATCTTTTGTTTATCTATTATTTCACTTTGTTTTTATTATCCAGGATGTACCACAGACAAGTATGTTTATCGTATTCAACGATGACTTTCCAAGGCATTTGTTTTTTTAAATAAACCCTCAATGTTTATTTGTTTCTCTTTATAAAATAGGATAAGGGATTACCTTTTCAACTGTGGTACGAGTTACTGGCAAAAAATGATGGTCAAAATGTAGAATCAGATATTTTCGTAAGTTCGTAGAAGATCATGGAGAATATGTTCAGGAATTTTAAACTAATATTAAAGCTTACGTGTTTATACTGTAAAACCGAACTGTAAAGTACAAATAAGTTGAGTTTTCCAAATAAAATATCAAGTCTGGAACGAATAAATTTTCAAGTTTAGATTTTTTTACAATTTCCAAACGCCCTTCTTATTTAGCCATCAATTTTTATGCTTTCCGCCTCTGTTTCTTAAAAAGATCTGTTATTTCAGTCTTGACGTAATACGTAGATTGTCTATGATAGTAGTATTTAAAAAAAATGGCTTAAACTATTGTTCAGAGACCGTTCTTCGTTTTGCAGGCCATAAAATTCCTGCATACAATTTTTAGAATGTTTGCAAATTTACAAGGCGGTATAGTTATGATATCTAAAATACTTTGAAATAATTATAAGACGCAACGTCAGCATGCAACGCATGTAAGAATAGTAATCTTTCCAGGGAATTGCATTGTTCTGATATTAATTAGCTTACTAAGATATTGAATAAGAAATGTAATGTTAATAATTGTAATTAATTAAAATCAGTTGTTGTTGTCATTGAATTATAGTTAACGCACTTAGTGTATTATTGTTTTTCTTTCAACGGGGCAGCAGCTCATGTTTTTCTTAGCCAGTCGAATTTCGACCTTAAAAATAAAAAGCGTTTTTAAAAAGTAAATTCGGCGGCAGAAAACATTATTTGTATGGTGTTTATTTGGTAGTAGACCCTTAGATGCATCGGTACAATGTCTAAATTAGTTTATAGAGGTAACGGTTGAAGAAGGATCCTTTACGATCCCAATTTAGTTTCAATTTTATTATGGCGTGTTTTTTATGGGCCTAACGGTTAAAAGTACCGTTTGTTGATTTCTCGATGTAGCCGATCTTTTCTCAGGTTGTAAACATCCCTCTTTCCAATTTTTGAGTTGAAAGCCCGCCTTCTAAATTTGCACCGAATTGTTTTGAAAGGGTTAATCACCAATGGTGATACTAGCCACACCCTTGGTGTTTTCCTCCTAGTTTTAAGTTAGATATAAGAAGTGACCAAGGACTTCAATAGGGTTTATAATTGAATGCTTGTTGATTGATTTGAATTGATAGATTGAATGTCGAATATTGAATGCTAAATTTTGAATGTCGATTTGATTGAATTTAGAGTTTTGAGTATTGAATCTTGAATACTGAATTTCGAAAACTAAAAATTTGATTTCTCGTTGTTTAAATAAATAGGCAACCGAGCGACATGGCCTAGAGGTCTAGACCATTGCTTAGCATTCGGGAGGACGCCGGTTCGATTCCGGGTCCGTCTGTCTTGGTCCAAGTTTTTCTGTGGTTTCCTTGGATCTCTTAGGCAAATGCTGAGGCAGTAATATTCCACAGATAATCTTTCATTCTCTTCTGTTTTCATTTCCTCCGTCTCAACTTTCTCACCCGAACCACCACCCACCCATTCCCACGATTCCTGAAAGTAGGCTNACCGTTTGTTGATTTCTTGATGTGCCGATCTTTTCTCAGATTGTAAACTTCCCTCTTTCCAAAATTTTAAGTTGAAAGCCCGCCTTCTAAATTTGCTCCAAATTGTTTTGAAAGGGTTAATCACCATTGGTAGTACTAGCCACACCCTTGGTGTTTTCCTCCTAGTTTTAAGTCAGATATAAGATGTGACCAAGGACTTCAAAAGAAGCACTTGAACTAAGTCAGCACAAAAACGCAAGACTTGCACTTGTGTAATCATTAGTAACCAATCGTTGGAGATACTCTGTACATATTGTAAATATATAATTAAGTTGACTTCGCTGCAAGAGTTCTATTTTTTTCTACCTTCCACCAAAGAATTAAACAACACGCTTTATTAATTTAACGCGTGTGCTGATATTCCACTTACAATAGTAAGTTCCCGAATATCTGCCTGTGAAAATTAACAACTATTACATAAACTTTTACTAAACACCAGAAAAATACAAATTTATTTAGAGCGGACGAATACAGAATATTGGTTCAGTTTTGTTAAAACTTTTACGCTTACACCATACAAAACTGCAGAGGCGAATTATAAATCAAAGCAAACAAACACAAATGTAAATTCAATACATATACAGTACAACGTAGACGCGATCTGCTGACAATTTGTCGAAATTACAATTTTCCGATTATCGGTTGCTACTAACAGCGCGTGACGTGACGCGTGACGGTACACTTTTCGTTTCTATACTCTAGTAAATTTCCTTCCTACCGTCGTCGCCGATTAAGATGTTCCACTTCAATAAAAAAACATATTTTGAACGCTAAAACAGCTTCTTTAAATAAACTGTGTTTAAAATCAAACGGTGTGGGATAGTAAAGACAGTTGCAACAACATTACGAAGCCGGCTATCGCATTGCAACGTAACACTTCCCCTATCTTTCGGCAGCCGGGAACGTTATAAAACGAGACGTATGTAGGTTTTTAGCTTGCCATTCATCAGATAGGGCGGTCCATTTCGCGCCAGATTAACTCTCCACGGCAACGTTGGCGTTGGGGTTTTTCGCGAAGGGCGAGCGGTTGGGTTTCCCCTAGGGGATGACGTGCAACGACGCCCTTTTCCGCCGCTCGTTCGACACCCCGACGCCGACCACGGAAACGTCCGAACTGCTAGCCGAGCATCGACGAGATAGAGTGCAAAGTTGATACCATTAGCGTCTTATCGCGCGTTCGTGAAATTGCGGCCGTATTTCTGCGCTATCTGAATGATGCATCGGGTCAAGCCGGCGCGACCGAGTCTTAGGATTGGTTGGAACGTTTCCCCCTGGCCAAGGTGCCGAACACCACGGCCACTTCCCGCTATCAGCGCTTCCAGCGTTGCCCGTTTAAGAGAGGAACCGTCACATAAAATTCGCCCGAAAGCTCTCACAAAATAAAAATCGCTATCTTCATTGTTTCGCAGATGAACATAGCCAATTGTTTACGACGAACGGGGAGGAAAAGTTTTCGATCGATACTTCCAAGAGGAGAATGAAACATCACCAAGTCGCTCATACTGAGATGCGATTTTTTAAGTTAATCGTATTTGTCAATAGTATAATTTCTTTATATCGTATTTTACAGCAGCGTCGGCAACAATAAAAAATCAAATTATTAAGAAGAAATTTCAGATCAGTGGTGATTTAATCTTTAGAAAGTAATATGGGAAGAAACCTCTAGATCCTTCGGGGATTGACCCTTTCATTTCAATACGAAATTGCCGTGGTGTTAAGACTTCCATAACCTATCTGTTGTAATCTTTGCCATATGTATTTACCGAACTATGTTACCGCTGAGGATGTTGTGAGGAATGAATGGCGATACATTTTTTTAACAGGAAAATTCTATGGACCACAGCATTAGAGTCCGGAAAAAAGATTCCAATTGTTTCAATACTTCCCAAACTAGACACCATATTAGCGGAACAACTTCGGTAACGAAAAAGCGTAAAAAGGACATTTATGGATTCTTGCTTCTGTTTTTGTGCAATTATGATGATTTATAGGCTTTGAATCTTACAATTAATACGTAAATGTCAATTATTTGGTTCTGCAAAAAGTATTAGTTATTGACTTCGCATAAATTTGCTGTTGCGGCTTCAATTAATATACATATTCAATTTTGTTAGGGTTTGTAATTTTTGTAAATATTTAATTTTGTTCGTATTTTTAGATAGTCAACTCTTTGTATTTTCTTCTAGTTCTATTCAATTTTAAGGTAATTATTTGTGTAGGTATAGATAAATATTAGTTTCTTAGAATAGGTAATGCAGCAATTTTAACGAAGAGATCGGACCAGGTAGGTCTCACAAAATCATTCATTAATGGAAAATCCAAGTCCGTCGCTAAGTCATCACTTCGGAATGTACAGATAATACCTGAAGGGTACGTAGAGACGGCGAAGGAGTAATGTGCACGATAGGCGTTGCCTATTTATTTAAACAACGAGAAATCAAATTTTTAGTATTCGAAATTCAGTATTCAAGATTCAATACTCAAAACTCTAAATTCAATCAAATCGACATTCAAAATTCAGCATTCAATATTCGACATTCAATCTATCAATTCAAATCAATCAACAAGCATTCAATTATAAACCAACAACATTCAAATACAAGCAAATACTTAGTACTTACAACTTACAAATAAGTTGTACATAGTGTATGATATTGTACAAAATAAAAACCAAACAAACAGAAAAGTGATTTATTCGTCAACAACAAAATCCGAAAGAATATATGGGGCAGTGAGCGAATACTGCAACCACCGAACATTTGCTGTGCTCGATCGTCACCTCTTATTGTTCTTTAATTGAACTTTTCAACTTTTGGTCCAGATCCCATACATTTACATTGTAAAATTTTCAGGTGGCTTCACTTCTAAAAGATAAATCTCATAATGAACCACTTCACATCTGTCTTAAAACTATTGTCTCTACTGTTTATTATTATAAGTATTTAGTAAAAATATTAATTGTTCAAAAATAGTGTTGAGCAAGGAAAGACCAATATCAAGACTGTCCTGATCTTGCATATTCGGTCTTGGTCTGTATCTCTGTATCTGATGTACTTCTAGTTGTGGCCTTGATTTGTTTTTGCTGATATAGTTTCGGAGTTGATCTTGGTCTCGGTCTTGATCTTGTGTGTTAAGTCTTGGTCTTTCTCATTTATTCTGATCCTATTTTTTGTTTATCGACACAATAAATTGTTTTAAATATTGGAATTTTCTGTCATACGTGCGAGCTTGTCATGCCTTTCTAAGAAAATAGTATCGATAGTTGTGAGAGTTATAAAAACTCAAGCACTTACCTTTCCTCTGATTCATAAATTGACCCTTCCTTCAACGAATAAATTTACGTTTCAGCGAACAAAATAGTACAATGTACTCGTAACAAGTAAAAAATCTCGAAAAAAAAAGGTATCAACCAAGCATTATCTAAGAATAGTAACAAAGAACAATTACTCCGAGGACATTCTTCTAGATCCCTTTTTTCAAACAGTTGTAAAGTTTCTTTTTTTATATTTAATGGTAAAAGGCATCGATCGTAGCGACACGTCGTGACAATAATTCGAACTAATCCTATCGGATTAGCTGTTACACAGTGAGTAGAAAGAGATACATGTGTAATTCTTTTTATTTCTTTTTTATAATAGAAGAAAATAAATAAAATTATTTTAAAATATGGAAAATCCATCTGAAACAAATGGAGCAAGATTTTCTCCAAAAAAACTACGAGTAAAATGTTTTGTTGTGTCTATGGTTGAAAAAGTAAAGTGTGTAACAATCCGGGTGTTCGTTTCCACTATTTTCCAAAACCAAATAGTTACTTTATAAAAATACAAAATTATTTCGGTGATTTTGAGAAAGTCGATTGCCACAAAAATTGACAAGAAGTTTTAAAAATTGGGAAAACAGTAACTCAGCACATGCAAGTTTGTTCTTTACATTTTAAAAGAAGTGACTGTTTCACCTGATAAATATTCATTTTTTTGCATAATTGGTTTAAATTACAACTAATTATTGAAAATTAATTCAAATATTAATTACATTAATCAATATTTTGAATTTTTCATCTCTTGAGTTACAACGTTCCCACTGTCAAAATATTTTTGAGATATAATTGTAAACTTTCTTTACAAATATCAATAGGATTTCGTGATAATTTTTCCATGATTTTTTCACAACATTCTCTCAAAGGCTTGTAAGGAACATGTGACAAATACGATAGGAAGTCTGAAGAAGATTGGTGTGTGAAGATTGACATAATATTTTCAACAGATTTAGGAGATAAAGTTTCATAGGTAATTTGTGAAGGAGCCTTCCAATTCTAAAAGAGTTCAAGAAAAAGAATAGAAATCTCATTGATTTAAAAGTAGTTTCATAAATTTGATGAAATATATGTCAGTTTCGATGTATTCATTACTAGACAAACAATTACTTAAAAAATTGAACCTTATTATAATACTTTCCTAATAGAAAGAATATCGGTTCTAGATATCATGACTTTAATATTTGTACCAGAGGTTTGAAATTTTGTAGTAAGACAGATAAAGNCTTCATTTCTAACCTTCTCTATCTACGATGTAACACCACATTTCGAACCTTTTCTTTTCCACCACGTCCACCGTACATGTTTTGCAACCGTACATCGCCCCGCTCCAAATTTCCTATAGATACAGAAAATCATCCACTTCTTCTAATTTTTAGTTTAGTCTTTCTTTATACTATATTATATTATACTTTAATGCTGTTTGGTCAAAACTTACCGCTTCCATGTTATGTAAGGTTACCTCTTAAATTCCTTGCTGAAAAACTATTTACATCAAAAGTTGATAGTCTCAACTAAGAAGCTGCTATAGACAAGTTTGCTTCTGTGACAAGAATCTTATGATGAAATTAACTTTAAAAAATATACGAGTAAACCTTTGCAAAACACCTGCTTTATTTTAGCACGCACAGCCACTGAATATAGGTGTTATTTCTGGCAAAATACTTTCATGACGTTATTTCCGTCGTCGTTGAAACGGTGGACGCATAACGTCGGACTCCCTGAACCGCATTCTTATTTGTCTTTGTGATCCACATCTCGTCCCGTTTTCCAAACGAACCGGATGATTGACGTTTCTCGGCAACTTTCCCGTTTCCAGTGATTTTCCCCGAATGTTACTCGCACTTGTCAGTTCCTTTACTTTTCAACGCCACGACGCGACGCGTCGCGTCGCTCCCGCCATTCTTTCTCTCTCTCTCTCTCACTCACTCACGTCTTTCATTCCTGTCTTATTGCCAGTGCAAACACGTAGCGAACAGATAAATTGCAAAACTCTTTTATTTGAAGCATTATAGGGCTTCAGCACGTGACGTAAATGCAGATCTTTTTGTCGCGGAAATCCCCTTTTCAAAGCCAACAAACTTGATGCCCTGATGACGAAGCGTTATTCCAATCATTAAAAAAATTATTTTACTAAATAAAGTGAAATTGTTGACCTTGTCAATGATCCGGAATTAGCAATTAGATTAGCTCCTCCGTCCTTTGGATTTTCCAGTGATTGAAAGTTTGTTCATTAGTTTCCAAACGTTTTCAGTTTTTTCATTTTATTAATTTCAAAATTTTGCTTTAGTAGAACTGTAGTAGGGTAGACTGGGTACGGTTAAAACAAAGGACGGTTGAAACAAAACAAATATCTCGTAAAGGGTAACGCGGGGAGTGGGGGGTTCAAGGGAAAAACGAAGCGGAAGACAAGTCCAAACAAGAATCTCAGTGTTCTGGCCCACACCGCGTGCTGCAGTTGTTTATAGAAGGCTACATTGTATTTTGATACCCAAAAGTAAGTATTCTTCTTATGAAATTTATATTATTATCTTGTGATCTATTTAAGTAAAAATATTGAGTGTTGGTTTGTCACTTAAGTGAAGCTTGTAGAATACCAAAATATGATTACTTTTAATGTTTTATTATTACTACTTTTACTATAAGCTGTATTTTACCGAAGGCGGGTTTGGGGACGATTGAAACAATTTTTGTGGGTACGGTTGAAACAGAATAAAAGATGCAACAAAACACAAAAAGACTGTTAAACATACAAGTTGATGTTGGAACGAACAATACAAAAAACTGATTATGAACAATAAAGATAAACAAGGAAAAGCAAAGAACATAACAAATATACAAGAACATCAAAGTGAAGCACACTCTCACAGTAAACATAAACCACCACTTAAAAAACTAAGAGACAACATGCGAGCTATACAGTTTAAAAGAGTACAAAATTACAAAAAGATAATACTCCACAGGAAAACCCAACAAAACCTGAAATAAATAAAACCCAACATCAACTTGATAAACAAAATACAACAACAATAAACCCCATGCTTATCTACAAAAATGTAGAGATAAGCATGAGATTAAGTAGGTTGAAAGAACCACATCTGCTGACTACGGCCCTCAGACACCTAACTAGAAAAACACACCCGAGAGGACATAGGATAACCTTCCCCGTTCCGGAGGCGGTTGACAAGATTACACTCAGGAGTGCTAGTCTTCCGACCGAGCCGGAACAGTTACAACAACTTGTAGATAAAGTATTTGAACGACGAGGAGAAGTGCTAGACCTAGAAGAACTCTACGGTCGATTCGTCATGACACACGGTCATATCACAATAGATCCTTCGCAAAAATGGCCAATGAGTCACATACATACGAAACATCCATAAAAGTACGACAAATAAACGGCCTGCGAAGTGCAATCGTGCTTCATGAAATAAGGAAGGTTGCGGAAGAAGAGGGTCTGCACTTAGTATGTATACAAGAGCCATACTCGAGGAACGGCAATATACCGAGTATGCTCATAACATCAAATGTAATCAGTCTAGGAGAAAATCCTATGTCGGCTATTGTAAATATGACAGTTATTCTAATTAAACAATATAGTGACACGCACTGTGTATGCATTGAGGTAACAACAAAAGTGGGGAAATGGGTGATCGCCAACCTGTACTTCCAGTTTGGCGACCGTATTGAACCATACATACAATGGGTAAGATCTATTGCCACAATATATGAACAAACACCTGTTATAATCATGGCCGATGCAAACGCCAAGTCGGCCCTATGGCACAGTGACCGGACGGATCAGAGGGAAGGAATTAGAGGAACTTGTTCACGAGCTTCAACTGGAGATCGTGAACTGTCCCAACAATCCTCTAATTTTTCAAAATAGAACAGAAGCAACAAGTAATATCGACGTTACAATAATCAATGGGGAAGCACATGGGAGAGTGGTCCGGTGGGAAGTTGGTTCCCAACTGACCACAAGGGATCACAATTTTAGTTTTCATTTAATCAAAGAACAAGATCCAATCAGACAGAATACCCCCACAGGGACCGATATGACCTACATAGAGCGGATTGGGTCAAACTAAAACAGTCCTTCTAAGATTTCTCTTGGAATATACAATACCAGGGTAAGGTTGATCTTTTTGCTAAACAAATAGATACGAATCTGAAGGCACTTATGAATCTTGCCATTCCACTAAGTCAAAACGAACAAGAAAGTAAAAAACAACCAGTGGTCGGAGGAANTCTAGCAGCCTTAAATCACAATGTTTAGAATAGAAACTCATGTTTTCGGAAAAATTTACACGAGGCAGGAGCGGTCTATTGCTGCCAATTTTTAGTGTCCGACCGAAAGTTCGGTTTCGGTTTCGGTCAAGTTTCTGCAAAAAAACGAGTTTCGGTTTAGTTTCGGTTTCGGCAGCAAACCTGCCGAAACTACAACCGAAACCGAAACTGCGTTCGGGAGTTCTCGCGCTCTGCTCGGTCATGTTCGGCGCGATAAATTCCATCCAAGCGAAGTATACTATACTTACTCAAATAAACATCTCTCCTATTTAAAGTATTTTTAAGGCGCAATTAAAGTATTTCCTTAAATGAGGGGTTGTTATGTTGATTTTGATTTGATTATCAATAACTGAAAATGCGAAAGACTGCAGAGCTATGTGATTTAAAGATAAAAAATAAAACTGACTGATTATAATAACGTTTTCTTTATTTTCTCCCAAAACATGGTCCTTATAAGGAAGTTTCGGTTTCGGTTTCGGTTTCGGCCGAAACTGAGATCGTTGCCGAAATTCGGTTTCGGTTTCGGTCGTAAAAACCAGTTTCGGTCGGACACTAGAAATTTTTAACCGCGAATACAGGAACTGGGTTGCAATTTTTTCAACTGCGAATATTGAAAACGCGAATAGGGAAACCGTGAATAAGGAACCATTACTGTACTTGAAAATTAATAGTAAACTTTTCTTTTTAAGGCGAGGGTATTATTTGTGTTTGTATACTCGGTTGATTACATATAACGACATGTGTTACGTACCTATTGTCTACGCTAAATATCGATTAGAGTCTTAATTGGTAAGTAGGTATATTACTGCAAACTAACACCTTGTGTACTTATATTATCATACTAGTTGATATGTTAAAAACAGTTTTAAAAATATTTTTGGAATCAGTAACACAAAAACTGCACTAATTAAAAAATAAACAGAAGCAAATTGTGGTAAATGTATAGCAAGAATATGTTGTAAAACACCCATTAGCTGCGTTTTTTACAAGAATGTTTGACATAGTTTAGTGATAAAGCCAAAGACAACATTTCTATTTCTCCGTTTGTATTGAAAAATGCATGTTTACCTGTTAAAAATAAACTAATGCTTTCTTACGATATTAGTTTGACTTATAGGTACCATGTAAAGTTAATGCATTGAAATAGTTTGAGCATGTATGCGTAATGATAGCGAAATTAAATTTAACTAACTCGTTGAATTGTAAAAATAAGCGATAAGAATTCGAAGTACTTATCTTTGATCCAAACTGCGCATTATACTAGGAACATCAGAAAATAATAGTAATATTTAAAGTTTTAATATATTTACAAAATACTTAAATCAATCACTTGCTAATAGCCTGGTATTATCAAGTGTATGAATATATTAAAGAAAATATTGAGACAAAATTATCTATTGATCTATTGATAGTTGAATTGGTTGGTTCTTAGTGAAACATAGTATGCTGAAATACAAAAATTTACAAATGGACAAACCAACACCGAAGCAATTGTCAATTTTTTATTTCTTTTCTTATTCTAATTTTTTGTCTCCCATCTTTCCCTAATTTTCTTTCCTTGCATACCAGTATTTTTGTTTTACTTATTATTTATTTTCCTACAATACTGTTTTGTGAACTTTCTGACATACAAACATTTACTTATTTTTCATGTTTTATAATGCTCTATCGTTTCTTGCAGGCCCGACACTTATTTCTGTTATACCGTGTGTTCACAGGCCGTCAGCGGTTGGACTTGTTTTTCTGACGTTTCGGTAGCACATCCGGCATCGAAGATGTAAGGACCTCTGAAGGAGCTCGCCGATCATGCTAGAGAAACGTTAGGAAGCAGCAAGTCCAACTGAATCAGGTCAATTCGATAAGTTTCTCAACTATCTGCCATACAATAAATACTGCATCATTTACCTTCCTGATCTAAATCCTTGCTGTTCGTCTTGGAGTCTTCTAATCGAATTAATTTTGGTTGTGATAACTTTCGTAGCGAGTTCTGATGTTTTATTTAACAGATTAATACCCATGTAGTTGGCTAATTCTTGTATGTCACATCTTTTTTGAACATTATAAATTTGGTCTTCCATCTTTCCGGTACATTATATTGTTTTAGGATTTTTGAAGTGAAACTTCTTTACGCTCGATTAGGGTAAGTTCGTTTCGTGCCAGTTGCTATGTAACGAAATCATGCAACGAATGTCCCCCCTCTACTCGGCCACGTAGTCGAGTTCGTAGTGGGGATAGCTTGAGCCGTGAGCGCGCTTCAATGCAACGTTCGTTACAGGCAACTCCGGCATGTATAGTGAAAAATTTAAATTCATAGTGTACAAATAATACCATTAAACCAATTCCTTAACCCCTATCCCGCTATGTGTGTGTGTTTGAAGAAGTTTCACTTCAGTAGCGTGTTGTATAATTACACGTTGTATCTTTATGAATGAATCTTATAAGTTCTTATATTAATTGTTGACTACCAAATTTTAGCAATTCGTTTTGGAGTCTGTCCTGCCCAGTATACTTTATATTATATCTTCTTTGACTTCTTGAACGGTGACTACCACATGTTATTTTCTCTGATGTTACTATCTTCTTTAAATAATTCCGTTAGATATTTATAATATTGAAATAGTATATAAACGCCCCATAATACGAGTTTTTATGGTTCTGCCACACTGCGTAGTGTACAGAGCATTACAATTGTTAGAAGAGATCTCATAAATGTCACTACTTAGTAAGCGGGCTCTCACTTAGCAATTACCAAAAAATATTTTATATTCTCTGAGTCTTTGAATTCTTAGAAAACATACAACTGACTCATCCGGAATATGTTGTAAATTAAATGAAGAATTGTTAATATTCGCTGTAAGTTAATAAAACCAATTAGTCTATAGGATCTGTAGGATGTTACACGTAGCAAATGGAAATGCAGGCATGTGGAGGTCAATATGCACCAGTTTATGATTCAGTAGAGATCGCAATTCTGTTAACGTCAAAATACACGTCGAAGGAACGACTACCTGCGACAGTAAACTCTGAGGGATTATACTAATTGCCGTGAAGCGACCTGATCATAACCGCTGACAAACTAATGGAAAACTTATTACGATCGAAATGCAAATACGGGTAGAGAAACGAACGAGAAATAAAAGAAATTAATGGAATTTAATGTTTCAGTTAATACAGATTGACTGGTGAAGTTACCACACTAATATTTATGTAGGTATGTTTTGGTATAAGTTACAACAAGTTTATATTATTTTTTGTACATTTCGTTTACAGCGTTTAATGGAGTAGGCGTGATGCGATACATAAGATGTTTGTTTTTATGCGATAATGTTTTAATTTAAAAAGTAATATGTCCATAAAGTTATTTTTTATTTATTCGTTTAATCAATCAGTAAACATTACAAATGTAAATAGAAGTACCGTTTATTATATAAATAATTAAACATTATTGTTTCGAATGTGTTCATCCTTCACGCTAATTCTTCTGACAAATTAATGATAGTCATATTCCACTAGATCCGGACTGAGAAATGAAACCGGCCCAGGCGTTCCACATTGAACCTTATCGGACTAACAACCAGCTCTATTGATCTTTAATTGACGTTTCTTGTCGTATATGATACAATTATCAAAATTGAATTAAAACTGAACGAAATAGTTGTTAATTCGTTATTGATTCTTACAATACAGTTTGGCTAAACCAAAGAAGAGGTAATACGCGACTATTTAATAGCGTTTTGACTCTGAATTTCTGTATCACCAATTGTGATTATTATTATTGGAAATTCCGTCCCATGTGAAGCAAACTCTGTAAACAATACCCTATGGAAAAAATTAGACTATGCACTACTTTTCATTTGAAACCACCGAAACAAATCCACACGCGGATCAAAATCAGTTTCAAATAAGGTTTGCACTCGCTGCAAATGATAAGGATGCAGCAACTGTTCCCTTAAAAATTGCCACATTGAGAGAAGCCAACGTTCTCTATTATTTCGCATGTACTATTTTGGGGAATTGTCTTCTTTGAAATCGACGATTTCGGCACTACTGCAGCGATATGGTTAAAACCCGTAAATAGGTACGTATTATGTCACATAACACACTACATAAACGTAGGTTTTGTTGATTTACCGTTAATGTTAATCCGTACTTTGTTTACGTATATGATTCGATGGTCTGAATTATATTAATACGGTAGATGGAGTCTATTGTACAAAATGCTATTGTTAGATCTATAAAGGATAAAAACGAAGTGCTTTGGAGGGTAATTTTTGTCGTGAAAGTTTCAGATTCTGATTTTCATGATATTAACATGCAACCATCATAAACATCATAAAAGGAAGCAAGCCTAAACCTGACGAAACATTTAAACAATTTGCAGAAGGAAAGGCGACTTACACGTTATTGAAGTGCATTTACCAGGCGACAGTTTTGTAACATTTAACCATTCTCATATGGTCGTCAGTCCTAAGACTGAATGGACACGCACCTCCGATTCCTTCCTATCCTAAGCTAATTTTCGAATTTCCTAAAACTAGAACATCCCACATCCTTAACTATTTATGAACAGTAATCTAATCTAAGTCTACCTGTACCCCTTCTAACTCAAGTTTCTGCCTCTAGTATGTCTCTGATTCGACCTTTATGCCTGAGAAGGTGTCCTACTAACCTAAATCGCCTATTTTTTATTGACTTCCATAGAGTTCTCTGTTCTCCTATTATTTCTAAAACCTCGTCATTTCTAATCTTTTCTATCCACGGTATCCTCATCATTCGCCTATACCACCACATTACGATCAATAAGCAAAAAATGTAAAGCTTATCCCGAGTAGAATTTATTTTTGGGAATCGGTTGGGTCCCGATTGGGTTTTCCCAAATTCAAATAGGGTCCCAAATGGGATACCCAACCGGTTCCTTATTGGAAATGTAACGCTTTCCCCATCTGGGACCTGGTAGGGAAAGCCCTAATTGGAAAATTTAGGGAAATTCCAAATGAATTTTTATTTTTAAATGTGTTGACAATTTCATATATATATATAT
>NW_020439008.1:764937-767960 GCF_000699045.2 Agrilus planipennis | reverse complement strand
ATTGGAAAATTTAGGGAAATTCCAAATGAATTTTTATGTATGTATAAAATGTATAGAAAATTTAATATATATTAAAATTAAAATGATACATGTATTATAAAGAAAAATATTTTAAGTATAATATGGGTAGTATATCATATGATAGTATAATATAAGTATAATTTCTACTGAATAACTGCATTCTCCGTTAGGCTATGATCGTTGGATGTTTTTTTTGCTAATATAATCCCTTTATGTCGAAATCCATCCCAATCATAAAGAAAAGAGGCAATAGCATTAACACTTTCTGCAATTGAATTATTAAACATTGTATCACTATCACCATTCTCCCAAACAATATTTTCATGACTTTGAATATTGTCTAACCTCAAATTTTCTTCTTCATGTATTAAAGATAACTTCCGATATTTTTCACCAAATCTTCTGACACGTAAACGTGTAAGATCACGACGTCTTTCTTGCGATGAATTTGTGGGCATAGTACATAAATAAATTGTTGAAAATATCGATATTGATACACGAAAAAAAAAAAGATATCAGATTTTGTAAACTACTAGTAGTTATACTGGTCACGAACGCACGCTACGCCCACTTGCTCTTCAAAATGTCTTCT
The DNA here is from genome assembly GCF_000699045.2 of Agrilus planipennis. Taxonomy (NCBI): domain Eukaryota; kingdom Metazoa; phylum Arthropoda; class Insecta; order Coleoptera; family Buprestidae; genus Agrilus; species Agrilus planipennis. Next base: position 767,347 of record NW_020439008.1, on the reverse strand, counting down.
TGGGTTAGAATAAAATGAGTCTAAGATATAGTTAGGGAAATCCCAATTGGGTCCCAATGAATACTTTCCAATAAATGGCCAACTGTTACATGAAAATATAAAAAATAATTATTAATAGGATAGAATAAATAAAATAACTNGAAACGGTGTCCTACCAACCTATCTGGCCTATTTCTTATTGACTTCCATAGAGTCCTCTGTTGTCCTATTCTTTCTTTATTAATAGGATAGAATAAATAAAATAACTATTTATTATTTATAAATTAAATAATTATTAATTATTCTTTAATAAGATTGTAGTTCCGAAGTGCAGTTTGGGATTGGCCTAAAATACGCAGATCAAAATTTATTGGGTATAGGTGGGAAATGCCCAATTTGGGCAAAGTTTGAGCTTTCCCTAAAGTACGGAGATCAAAATTCATTGGGTATAGGTGGGAAATGCCCAGTTTGGTCAAATCCAACAATCTCCAATAGGGACCTAATTCCCAAAATAAATTCTACTCGGAATATGACGCACAGTTGTCGTTAGAGGAACATTAAATAATGTTTCTTTTTTCTCCTAAACTGATAATTCTCCTTCGGGGTCGCGAGTGTCCGCTGAAAGGAGGTAATTTATATGACTTCAAACAATATATGTTTTTCTTGGAAGACAAAGGAATAATGTGCTGTTTTTATTGATTTAAGTGGAAAACTAATTAATTGGAATTGGGATTAAATTTTACTGTATACTTGCGAAATTAATTTAAGTCATAATTGATAACATAGATCAATTGGTTGGTTTTGAAACTCAAAGCGATGGTGAAAGTAAAACTAGAGGTAAACACTAAACAATCAGACTTCATCAAGAAAATATTGCGTCTGTTCATGTTGTTACGCGAATAATGTTATATACCGTAAACGTTGAAAGAGATGGAAATAAATGTCGTAATATATTATTTTAGTTATTATAATCGGAACGAATCGCGTTTAATTTTCATGCCCAGCCATCACACACTAATTATTACATGAACCAAGCTACCGGCCACCCTGGTAGATGAAAACTGACACTCCCAAAGCTCCGCATACTTATAAGTAACTTATGGCGCCTTATGTATAAGCCAATAAAAGCATCATTGTCTTTAGGCGTCTGAATAACTCGATTTACATTTATCGCTCTTGTATCAACTTGTAACGTATACTCAGATATGTCGGTGTGCCACCGTTATATTTCTACGTCAATGTATACTAACTTTTGTCTTTTTTTATCCTTTGTAATCCTCCTTTTTTAGACACTTCTTTAAATGCTTAAATTGAATCTGGTCACTGACTTTAAAATTTAACTCAATCGGAAATGCTCTGTTTAATTAATACACGTAACAACAAAAACAAACTAAAACTTGTTGTTTCTTCGTAGGGTGCATTTATGGCCAGTTAATGCATTAATTATCACTTTTAAAAGTACCTTGACAAAACCTCTAATGTGAGGCGAAACGTTGTTGTTTTTGAAAATAAAAAATCTTTTCACTCCTCATTTGACACATACTATTTTGTTTAGATAGAGAATACACTGTAGTACATGATAGGAAGCGTCGTTTAATTTTCTGGGTAGGTACCTACTTGAAAGTACATACTTTCCGTGCAAGGTTTGAACTCTAACCGTCAGCAGACACGAGCTTTTCATATAAACATCCGTTTAATAAATTCCAAATTGCACCTATCCACCCTTCCTGTTTTTTTGAAGCGAAACTTCTATATAGACGGGGTATTACGACTTTTTCTGTTACGAAAAAGCGTTACGGCCACGTGAAGGGGGTAGACGGTATATCACGCGGCGAGAGGCGGCAGCGGCGGAGCGAGAGAAAGGCTGGCGGCGGCGGAGAGAGGGCAACGGTTGTGTTAGATGGAGTGGAGAGCGGGGAGTCCCGGCGGCGTGTGCTGTGTTCAGCTGTTGTTTTCTTACTTCTGCTCTCCAACTGGCTAGGTATCATTGCCTCTATTTGCGGTCAGGTAAAAATAAAATCATAATTTTGCAGTAAACCTGTGAAAACGTGTATGCTGGGATAAATAGTAGAAGTGAAAATTCAAGTGGAAAAACGAATGGCAACGGACAAAATTTTTACTTGAAGTTTTACAGGCAAGTTATCAAATTGGACAAGTACATTAACTGCCCGTAAGACATAAAGTAAAAATTTTGTTGTGATTCGTTTTTCCACTTGACCGTTGAAATTTCACTTTTACTGTATGTCCCAGCACACATTTTGTTTTGTTATCAATTTTAAATCATTAACAATTATTATCATTAAGTATATATTTCTTCTAATATCATAACACGTAAAGAAAACGACCGGTCGATATTTTACAGCGAAGGTAATAAATTTAGGTATTATATATCCTATCCAGCCATTATGAATAATATAAGTATAATTTCTAC
>NW_020439008.1:753781-763923 GCF_000699045.2 Agrilus planipennis | reverse complement strand
CTAGCAAGGAGATCGGGCTGAAACTATAGCTACAAGCTATCCAAGGATGGTACTATAGAATGTCACCTCAAGGTAGGCCTAGTGGCGTCATCTCTTGGTTAGGCCGGAAACTTATCAATCCACCCTCGTATATGTGGTACAGCAGTACACCCGTTGAGAAAAGATATATTGTTTTAATCGAACCTCAACAAAAAACATCATCGTCTATGCCAAAACAAACATATCCTCGTGACATTATTCCAACATATCAGAAGGTTTATTACAGAAACTCCAGTTTGTCATAAATCTATTGTTTATTAGTTTATCTAAGTCTTCTAAGATATTATATAAAATACCTAGTTAATGTGATTAATTCTGTGTCAATATTCACTTTGTCAAAATTGAGTAGATGTAGACTGGACAGTATATATAATATCCGAATTTATTATTTTTGCTGTGACAGACACAAACAAAACCAAAAACTAATTTCTCGTTTCTAAGTAGATCGCTATAAAATACTATTGAATCTACTAATTCTTGATGGAAAATAATGATGAAGTAAAAGATTCTTTGAATGATTTACACACTTTTATTAAATACTAGTGGTAAATTTTAATAACCGAACATAGGGATATTGGACATGCAATCGTCAAAAGGCATCATCTTTTGAAAAATATATTTTCGTACATTAGCATTTGGTTACATGTCTACACACGACATAGGGGTAGCTGCAACGTGAGCCTACCTCAATTTCTACAGGTAGCGTTCATCATGCTTCTATGGTTATTCAATAAATTATGTTTAAAGGCAGCAAGTAAATTGATCGGTGTTGTGTCGACACTGTCTACTAGGCGCTGATAAGATATAAAAGAAGATCGAAATCGTGATTCGCTTCTGATGGTTTTGACAGATTGATGTTTAAGAACTTTTGTCAATCATTATTGATCATTAGTGTGAGAAAGGGAACTTCTGATTTTGATTATGATTAAAATTTATCACCAGGAGTAGGTATCCTTTTAGTATTTATTTTCATAGTTCAAAATTCCCATTGAGTGAGTTCGATCAGTTTTTACAAATACAATGGGTGATGTTCAACAGTATTTTACCTTTTTATGTATATTCTTATTAATTCCTGAATGTAGTGGTAAGAAAATGACCGTTTGAACCCTTAGTCTGGAATGTGTATGTATCTTAACGGCAAAGATTCTAAGAATTTTATCCCTATTAGAGATTTTTGTCACCAAAGGAGAAAGTAGAAGTCCCAGTTTTTACCAGTGAGTCAGTACTTTTTAGTAGAGTGACCAAGCTGTCTCGCCGAGACAGTACACCAACCAACCGACCAGTTGTTACCGCCAAATTCATTTTTGTATATAGTTTTGTATATATTTTATTAAATAAACAGTGATTATCGTTCACATTCGGAAGCTANGGTGAGAAAGATGAGACGGACGAAATGAAGACAGAAGAGAGTGAAAGATTATCTGTGGAATATTACTGCCTCAGCATTTGCCTAAGTGATCCAAGGAAACCACAGAAAAACTTGGACCAAGGCAGACGGACCCGGAACCGAACCGGGATCCTCCCGAATGCTAAGCAATGGTCTAAACCTCTAAACATATAGGCCATGCCGCTCGGTTCAGCCTTGAATGTGTATGTATCTTAACGGCAAAGATTCTAAGAATTTCACCCCCATTAGAAATTTTTGTCACCAAAGGAGAAAGTCGGAGTACCAGTTTACTGGTAAGTACTTTTTAGTAGAGTAACCAAGCTGTCTCGCCGAGACAGTACCAACCAACCGACCAATTGTTACCGCCAAATTCATTTTTGTATATAGTTTTGTATATATTTTATTAAATAAATAGTGATTATCTTTAATTAGAGACATCACATTCGGAAATTATTGAAGTGACCCAATTTTCCATTGACCTGACCTGACCTGACGTAACCCGATCAAACTTGCATCGTGCCACCTTGTCGTACGTTCCCTTACAGTAACTTGACGCGACCCTAAAAGTCTTTCCCACCACCCATCGACTTGGGGTTGAAGGGGGTGTTACAGGAAAGTAATTACAACATATGCCCGGCGGATTTAATTTACACTTTTGATAATTTATGAAAAAACAGGTGAAGTATCAAATGTTTTCACTGAAAATTGTTATAGGTATGTATAATATATCATAAAACACTTTTTTGACCTTTTTTTGACGTCCTTAACGAAATAATGGTAAACAAATTAAAAGCAGTCGAGTTTCACTATTTTTATTTATAACCAAAAAATTACCTAATGTTTGGTTATACTTTGACTTCGTCAAAAGTTATTCTAATGAATAACAGTCGTCTTGGCTTACGATTGCAAGGAATATTTTGTTATACCTTCTTCTTACAGCACAACATCTTTCCTTTAATGTCGTAATTAATTAGAAATTTTAACAGGAGTAAAATGAGTAGGACTGTCATGTCATTCGTTTAGAAGTACGTTATAAATTATGTATTCGTTCGTAGCTAATAAATCTTTAATAAATACCACCAGTCCGAGACTACACACGAAGAAGTTTCTCACGGAGAGAATTTAGAAGGAAGATTTTGCAAACACCCGTTCCTGTATGGCAATATTTTAACTTAAAGAATGACTGAAGTGACAAAGTACCGATACCGCCCACGTATCATAAAAGATGTTTAAAGTTAATTGGACCTTTTAGAACTTACTGATAGATACTGTTTAGTATACCCAAATTCCTAGATAAATATGTACACATATATGTAGGTACCTTTTGTAAAATTATTAAAAGATTGCGTTACCTCATCGACATAGTTTGTATGAACCCATGAAAAAAGTAAAGGCAACATCACGTTAAACTCTCTTTATTAAGACTCCATTTATTATTATGATGAAAAGAAGATACAATACCGCCCATGAATAGGCGGGCAAATCGACAGCCGTAACGTCCTGTTCAGTAGGGTGTCATGTGCACGTCACTAATAAAAGTGATTTTAACCCGACTAGAATTTTGAGGGGGGTGCTGGTAGGGTCCCTAAGTGGGTAGCCCCGTATCCCTTCTGCGCCCCATGAGATTGCCCCCTAGGGTAAAAAAGGGGCATATAACGCCTTGCCGCATTTGCGCATCATCAGGAGTGGCAAATTATTGCTTCCCCATTAAAAATTTTTGGAAAAACGAACTTTATTATTAATGAAAAAAATACAAAATTGAATGAGAAATATATTTTACTAATGAGAAACTGTTCATTTTTACATATGTAGCAACGGTATAACGCATATTATTTCTTTATTTTCGTCACTAACATTAAGATAAACCATTTTATTTATCGACATTTATGATTTTACAGGTAGTAATATTTTCATTATTTGCAGAAACTAAAGGTACATTTCTACGTATTTAGCATCGCATGGATACGTATAAAGGGATTTTCTTTTTCGCAGTTTTCCACAAATTTCAATACAATTTATATCTCCATTTGGAGAATTACATACATATATCACTTATTTGTAAAATTTGTTTGCTCTTAAGTAAGATTGTGTTATTGGGCTGTTTTGTGGTCAATAATACTATAATGTTCGTGCATTCAACAAAATTAACTTCTAATACTGATAAAGACAAAAACTATTTATTTACACTAATTATTAAAGAACTTAAAAGGAGAATTACATACATATATCACTTATTTGTAAAATTTGTTTGCTCTTAAGTAAGATTGTGTTATTGGGCTGTCTTGTAGTCAATAATACTATAATGTTCGTGGATTCAACAAAATTAACTTCTAATACTGATAAAGACAAAAACTATTTATTTACACTAATTATTAAAGAACTTAAAAGCACTATTAAATTATTACTAAATTTAGGTTGTGAATTATTCTATTTATTTACGCTATTGTTGATATACCACTATTCACTACGCTATTTATTTCACTACTATCAATTTATTTCTGGATTCACTTCTGCAACGGTCAATTTATTTCTTCTTCATTCGGCAATTGTCTCTTCTTTTAAATAGTCTTTTGTTTACTTTCTGGAACCTTCTGAAAACATCCGGATAGTTTATTTTTTTCATTGAACTGTTTAACTGCTTTCCCAGAACGCAGGTACGACACACACATTTAAAAATACTGCGCACATGAAGAAAGGCGCTCGCGGCTAGTCGGTGAATCGATAAGCCGTTCACGCATACGTGTGCCCGATCGCACACAAACACACTCGTGCTCGCTACAGNATAACACTATTAAATTATTACTAAACTTAGGTTATGAATTATTCTATTTATTTACTCTATTGTTGATACCCATAAGGTAGATTTAATTGTAAGTTTATACATGTGTTAGATTTGTCCGTTAAGAGTCATATGAAAAACCCATAAGGCAATTCTCATTTTAGTATCACCACGTTTTTTGGTAAGATTTTCATGAGGAGTGGTCAAGGAATTAGACAGGTGAAATATTTTCTTAGATGAAAGACACAGTTGCATATTATTAAAAAGTAACTTAAAACTGTACTAAAGAAACAAAACAGAAAAAGGTATAAAACGGTTACAATGGTCAAACTTATGGGACCTATTGAACTAGAACGATCACAGCTGCTCCTTCTCTATAAACTGCCGATTCACTAAAAAAAAAACTTTTGGGTGTTTCATTCCCACCAGCCAGTAATGCTGGTGGGCGGGCAGTCCCTCCGGGCTACGTCGGAAAATAGAGTGGAAGGCCCTCTTCAGCCTGCTTTCAGGAATCGTGGGAATGGGTAGGTGGTGGTTCAGGTGAGAAACATGAGACGGACGAAATGAAGACAGAAGAAAATGAAAGATTATCTGTGGAATATTATTGCCTCAGCATTTTCCTAAGTGATCCAAGGAAACCACAGAAAAACTTGGACCAAGGCAGATGGACCCAGAATCGAACCGGCATCCTCCCGAATGCTAAGCAATGGTCTAAATCTCTAGGCCATGCCGCTCGGTGCCGTCTCACTACTCACACCCTGACTTATACCGCTCTATTATTTGTCGCGAGTGCGCAGATCGATGCTTTCCCCGTAATGTATATTCACTGTATTTTGCTGTGCTTTACGCCAATACAACAGCAACTAACGCTTACTTAACTTAACTCGTATTAATATTTTAGTTAACGTCATCTTGAAGACACATTTTCTCGGAGGTTAATGGTCTGATTTTAAAGAAATAGGCAACTGATGAACAGGGACATGTAAAATGAATCTGACCTTCCATTTAAAAATTCACGAGCGTTGCCCCTGCCTGCTGTGGGGTTGAAGTAACATGAACGCAAACATTAAATTTAGATGTAAAAAATATACAAAAATCGTGCTAAATGGTACAAAATCGCACTTGGTGTTTTCCATGCTCCACCCTGTATTCTTCACAAGCATTCATCGGTTTTAACTCAAATCAATTTGACAATTTAAATAAAACAAAATTGTGCGTAATTCGCTACACATCATCTCGTTAGCTCAGGATGTACCAATGGACTAGTATGGTCAAATTAAAGACCCTTGTTGCGTTAAATCTTTATATTTTCAAAAACACAACACTATTTACAAAAACTCAATGCATAAAACCTTAACCTACACATAACCCTGTTAATGTGCATATTTCCCAAATTATACTTTTTGAATACCAAAACCGATACGAGAGCGCCTACTTGTCTTGAAAGAAGCAAATGTACTTCTCTTTCTGAAATTCTTTTCGAAAACCTGCCTACCTCCTCCTTGAACCTTTTTTTATTACCACTTGTTTTCAAGTTTCGATCTGCCTGCATATAGATAACCCATAAAGTCCCAAAGAGAAAGTTAGCAGGTATAATCCCAGCCCTTCTAAATGTATATTTTTCAAAAAGGAGCAGACGACAGCTTCACAGTTTTAAATTATTTTTTCTAGGAAATCTGAACACAAAATAAAATATTGATTACGCATTTGATCATAAATCACGATGTTTGGACTTATGCTCCTAGATAAACCCCTGTCTGATTGTTTCATGCGTAGATACTGCTAAACTAATATAACTGTTCTGCCAAAACGCCCTTCCTCAAATGCGTCCTTTAGCATAACCGAGTGTTGAAAAATTTTTGTTGGTGTTCGTTAGGTATATCGAGTAAGTCATGTCTGGAGATCCTAATTAAAAATGATAAAGAAGAAGTGTAAGGTAGGAGGTAGGCGGTAGTAAAGCGGTAGTAAGGTAATAAAATGTTAGCGAAGTATGTTACGCGTTTGTCCTGATACTTTTATTGCTGCGTTCGAAGGAAATATTTCACACATGTAGACAGATATATTACGGTTCGGTGTGGCACATGCCTTTCCGAAGCCACTGCACAAACATATCAAATTAAATAGGACTTTTGTCAGCCGAGCAACGCTGGAAGCTTATGAGAATATGATTTACTGAAATGGGATTCACAGTTCATCTGTCAACCTTTTATACTACGTATAGTATAGTGACGTTGAAAAGTTTACGGCCAAATGGAAATCAGAAACAAGTTAAACAAAATACAGTACCTACTCTCCTTCTTCTGAGGCAATGGTTTCTATTCGAGACCGCAAGGTACCACTGGAAAATAAATAACTATCGGTACCATTATAAACAAGCTGAAATTCAGCGCACTAAAGTTTTAGGTTAAGTTTTGGTGGAAATGCCTTCAAATGCTATGCATCACCGACAAAGGGCCGTCTAAATTTAGACGGGTTACAGCTAGTTTTGTATAATGAGTCCGTTTCTTCCTTAATTCTTTGTTTGTTCCCCGGTTACATAGAAAATTGAACGCGAGGCTGCGGGAGCAGTATTACCTATCGATTCCGTTTCTATACACGGAGAAAATGAAAAAGGAAAATTTACTTAAATATTAAAGCGATATTTGCAGTGTATGCCTCTATTCCGTTGCTTCGTAGGCAAAAATAATAAAAATTGCAATTTGGACCCGAATTTGTGAAAATAAAATCCCAACAGAGATAATTAATTTTTAAGAAACATTTAAAAATTGAGATTATTACAATCATTTAAAATCGAAAATTGTAATTTTTGCGTTGCCATAAAAAATTAGTTTTCTCCGTGTAGCGTTGACTGTTAGAGCAAGGTCATCCTCACAAGGTCGTAAGTCCTAAGACTGGTTGCATACGTACCTCCACTCTTTCCTATCCTCAGCTAAATTTCGCATTTCCCTAAAACTAAAACAACCACATCCTTAACTATTTGCGAATAGTAATCTAATCTAGGTCTACCTCTACTTCTCTTAACTCTTGTTTCTGCCTCTTATATGTCTCGGACTTGACCTTGTCCATGTCTGAGAAGGCGTCCTACCAACCTATCTCGCCTATTCCTTATTGACTTCCATAGAGTCCTCTGTTCTCCTATTCTTTCTAATACCTCTTTATTTCTAACCTTCTCTATCCACGTTATCCTCATCATTCGCCTATAACACCACATTTCGAACGCTTCTAACCCTTTTTTCCGCCGCGCCCAATTTTTTGGCACCCGTACAACACCGCGCTCCAAACATACACCTTTAACAACCTTTTTCGAATTTCCAAGGTACTTCTTTGATTTTTGCGTGTTGTGATTTTTGGGTTGAGATCTCCAAAGAACACAGTCGAGTCGTGGAAAATAATTATTTATTGAAAACGTAGACAAAAAAAAATTTGTATCTGATTTAGCCTATCTTGACAAGCAAGATTATTACAAAACTTTCAATCGATGGACAAATATTTAACAATAATGTCGCAGATTACAGAATTGGAGCACGCCTGTTAATTTTCACATTTTTAGTAGAGGAGAAGGTCTAAATATGGGCTACGTCTTTTATTTTCTCAAAAATTTTGGAAAATAAAAATAATATTTTACATTATATCCCAAAAATATTGTAAAATGATACATTTTTATTGATTTGATGTGATTAACATGAAATTAAACAAAACAGCTTTTTTACTTTTTACACATAATGAAATCTACAAAATTACCAAATTATTACTTAAGGTCCAAATATGAGCTAGCTTATTTCTAAAATTTTATCTTTCAGAAACTAAATTATTGAAGACAAATTTAATCATGGAAAAATTTATTTACAAAAATCGCATATGTAGACTTCTTTTTCTGCACCTGCACATTCACTGTGTGCCCATAATAAACACTGAAAACACTTTACCCAAACCTCTCCTTGGGTATCTTCAGAATAAAGTCTGCTGCAAAATAGACACTCTGCATCTTCAGTGTCAGGTTGTTCTTCCTCCATTTTATCTGGCAGAAACGTTTTTCTACCTAATTTTGAGCGTGCTACTTGAGCAGGAGATAGATTTTCCTTTTTAGACAGCCGTTGAACTGTGCTACGAGGTACGTGGAAAGTCTTTGCCGCTTTTAAAGTGCCCATTTTGTTTTCTCTTACCGCTGTCACAGCTTTTTCCATATCTTCCGGGTTCCAAAACTGTCTTTTTCCTTGAGGAACATATTTTGGTGTTTTTCTCGGCATTCTAAAATGAAAAACATATAGTTTAGCAGATCGTAAAGTTTTGGTCTAAATATGAGCTATAGCTCATATTTAGACCGATTACTATAGCTCATATTTAGACCACCGGCAATTTGACAAATAAATAAAAACATAAACTCTAAAAACCTAAAAAGTAAGCAAAATACCATGAAAACACAACAATTAGTACTTCAATTAGACGTCATGTTAATTCAAATTCTATTTCAATATGTACCGATTAAGTAAAAATCAATTTTTTACATACCTGATAAATATTTGCACTGAACAATGTTGCAAAAAAACAACTTTTTCCACTTTTAAAAATAAACACGTGAACAAATATGGCTGCAAGGCACACTAACGTTAGAATACTTATAGACGAAATAGTTAGCGGTGTTGACGCTAGACGGGGGTGCATACATGAAGAGATTTCAGGAGTAGCCCATAATTGGACCAGTGCTCATATTTGGACCTTCTCCTCTAACNTCCCTTCCAGGAACAAATGCATTTTCTAATATCAACAACACTGTTGAACATTAAAACTTTAAAATCTATATTAAATGTAAAATATAGTTTGACCAATTCATATGAAATAAATGATCCGAATCTATTGGTAAGTATTCACTCGGATCAAAAATATGACCGTGTTTTTATATATAAAAAATTTAATTTGATTAAAAATCATGATGTTCAAATTATTACTTTTTACAAATATTCTTATAGTCACCAATAATTAATAATAAATACATTTTTGTACAAGTATATGAATGTATACAATATTGTTGTAATAATTACTAAAATGTAATTCTCATTTCATCCCATTTGTCCACTTTGTCTCAACGAAAATGTGGTCACATTATACGAGCCGTCAGTGGTTTTGGGGCATTTATTCGAAATTTCCGATATTTAAGAAACAAGTATTACACAGTTTTGATTCCGGAACTAATAGTCCTCTCAAGAATTTCGAAATTGTAAACGTTTTCGTCTGTATTAAATAACACTGTATACCTGTATCTTAGAATCAAAATCCACCAACGACCACGGCTAGACTACTGTTACCGTGGGCGTTCGGTAAACAGTGTAATTTGAAGAGTAGTATAAAACGATCACTGCTAGCTATAATTCACACCGAGCGGCATGGCCTAGAGATCTAGACCATTGCTTAGCATTCGGGAGGACGCCGGTTCGATTCCGGGTCCATCTGCCTTGGTCCAAGTATTACACAGTTTTGATTCCGGAACTAATAGTCCTCTCAAGAATTTCGAAATTGTAAACGTTTTTGTCAGTATGAAATAACACTGTATACCTGTATCTTAGAATCAAAAACGACCACGGCTAGACTACTGTTACCGTAAGCGTTCGGTAAACAGTGTAATTTGAAGAGTAGTACAAAACGATCACTGCTAGCTAGAATTCACACCGAGCGGCATGGCCGAGAGGTCTAGACCATTGCTTAGCATTCGGGAGGACGCCGATTCGATTCCGGGTCTGTCTGCCTTGGTCCAAGTTTTTCTGTGGTTTCCTTGGATCTCTTAGGCAAATGCTGAGGCAGTAACATTCCACAGATAATCTTTCACTCTCTTCTGTCTTTATTTCCTCCGTCTCATCTTTCTCACCCGAACCACCACCCACCCATTCCCACGATTCCTGAAAGCAGGCTGAAGAGGGCTTTCCGACCTACCTTCCGGCATAG
>NW_020439008.1:742855-753569 GCF_000699045.2 Agrilus planipennis | reverse complement strand
AATATTTCCCTGTCATGTTCCCACCGTATCATAATTTTTATGACAATTCAATCCAGCCAGTTTCGTAAACGTGGCATATCGAAGCCGAATTCCCCGAAGGCACGATGCCGCAACGGCTCCCACAACCTGCTCATGGGAAATCTCTCCGCGTGTGATGTTCCTCGCTTGATTCACCCTATTTCGGAAACGGCGAAACGATTTATTGGTTCTTCAACTCAACTAATTGGCTTAACACCACACACAGTGCAGAATACGTTCTCGTAAACGTTCTTTTTACGATTCTGGGTAGATAAAAATTGCAGTCAAACATTCAGTTTCCAAGGAAGAAGCTCCAATTAATAACAATTCGAGTGGGTATTCATGGAAAAGGTTAGGAAATATGTATGTTCATTAAGCAGAATATATATATTAAAGATAATTTAAATATTATGCATCTATACGACTCAGTGCTTTCATAACTACTTTTAGTTAATTTAAAAGAACTGTTAATTTGTTTTATAATTAAAATACAAAATTTTGGCTACAAATAATGCATAATCTATAGGTATATATAAAAGAAAGTCGTTTTAGTTACACTATTTATAACTAAAGAACGGCTGAACCGATTTACCTGAAAATTGATGGGGAAGTTTCTTAGAACCGGGAAACGGACATAGGATACTGTTTATTCCGTTCCCGTGGAGGGAGGAGTGGTGAAGAGGAGTTGCAATGTTTAAATGGAACATATATTATTTATGGTCAGATTTACTTGAAACTTGGTCTTAATGGTCTCGCATTTAATTTATGAAAGACCGATCTCGACATTTTTAAAACTTCAACCTCCAAAAAGGGGGGTTAAAAAGGTGTTGCAATTTTTGTTTGGGACATACTTTATTTGTGGTTGAATTTACTTAAAACTTGGTATATATGCTGTTTGATATTATAAATCAAATGAAAAGAGGTTGTAACGTTTCCATGGGGTATATTTTATTTTCAAAAATCAACCCTTAAGGATGAAATGTTGTTGCTATATTTGTATTGAAATCTAAGATGACGACATTACATAAAATTAAAATGTTGTAAGGGTGAATTGGGAGTTTAAAGGTTTTATGGAGAAACAATATTAATTTCTGCGAACAAGGCCGCGGGGAAAAGCTAGTTTCTTATAAAAATAATTTTCATCGAATTCACTCTTCCAACTTGTGAAAACTTAAAAAAAAATGAAATTTCTCGTTTGTAGTATGGATACATGAAAAGATAAATAAGAGCAGAGAATCGAGGTCTGTGTAATTTCAAGGCAAAGATTTAACTGTCAACTTATTAAATCTAAAAATCATAAATCTACAATGATCTGTTTTATTACTTCTGGTCCCTGACCATCTAGGCATGAAAACTGCCTGTTTTGTTAGACCAACTGTTTACACCCTTAAAAAGCGTTTTCTTACTTTACATTTGTGGCCAACGATATAACGGGCATTTTGGTAACGCTATGTAACGGCCGCTCTATTACGGTAGCGGCGTTTTCCTCAGAAACCAAAGCTTAATGTTCCAAATTTCTCTGGTTTCGTGGGCGTATGGGTTTACAGGTATACCACTAGCCACAAAGCACCGATTTAATACAAGCGAGATACTAAAATACTACTCATTGCTTCTGGGCAGGGATGTGCAAAATGGTTGTTTAAAAGTATTTAAATACACAACGCAAATATTTTTTTGATTTGTTATTTCAAATGTAAAACATGGTACAAAATTGATTTCGCATTTGTACGTATTTTCAAAATACTTTTTTGTAGTAGGTACCTATTTAATTTTCTACATTCACTTAAGTATAAAATATTAAAAAAAAAAAAACATGCATTCATTTGCTCATTTTTTAAATATTGGAGTTTTTCTAGACTAATAGTGATATGTTTGCATTGCATCACCAGCTACAAAGATTGAGTACGATTCATATTTTTCTGTCTGAAGTGATACAAATAATTCTTCTATATGCTTCCCTATTCACCTTTGTCACCCGTTTTAACTGGAAAAAAGACTCTGATGCCTAAATAATTTGTTTACCGTGAAAGATCAAAGTCATAATAGAGTTGCAAATAATTTGATTGATGTAAAATCAACTTTAGTCATTTTATATTTAAATATTTACAACCCCATTTTGTTTCTGGTCTTTTACACATTGTAATAAAAGAATGAAATGGAATCCATAGTTTGTACAGCTTTGGGTTCATCTAATAAGTGAAGCTTTTCGAATCGTTTTTTTAAGAATTTTGGATAATACGTACTTATCAGCACATCACAATATCTTTTAGTTTTCAATTTTACACAGCTAGCGTATATCAATTCGATATTGTTTTGCGGGCTGTTTTGTCGTAATTTCGTAGTTTCTTGCTAAAGGTACTATGATTGGTGATTTAGCAAGTGCTGATATCAATTTATTACTTCAAAATTCCATTGACCATGACATTGAACGCGGAACGCAATATATATTTTAGATTATCCACTTCCAAGAAGTCTTTGGGCTCTCTTCAGTTAAAGAATTAAAAGGCATTCTAGAATTGTCTCTTCTTCCTCTTTTTAAACTTCTAATACCTTCAATAACCATTGCGAGCAGCTTTCATTTATCATTTTGTATAATTTTGATACTAACACAACTTTAAACTCGAAAACGTATTTTGCATTTTTCAAATGGAAGATA
Source organism: Agrilus planipennis (assembly GCF_000699045.2). Lineage (NCBI taxonomy): Eukaryota > Metazoa > Arthropoda > Insecta > Coleoptera > Buprestidae > Agrilus > Agrilus planipennis. Next base: position 750,895 of record NW_020439008.1, on the reverse strand, counting down.
GGTTTGGAAAAGTATTTTAAATAAAATACAAAATGCTTTTCTCAAAAAAGTACATATTTAAATGCAAGATAAAAATAGGTACTTTTTTTTGGATTTACATTTTAAATGCAAGTACTTCAAATAAATCACATCTCTGCTTCTAGGATTGTTCTTAGCTGGAATTTAGTATAGATTGAACTCAATCAGAAGAGTCGAGAACGATCTGGAATGTCTGAGAACCATTATGAATGAGAAGATGAGATGACTTCTGACACTACATTGGAGATTTTTATGTATATTTTGATCGGTGTTTTAAAAAGTGTTTGGAATTTTCTATAATGATCAAGATTTGCCCTATTTAGTGTGTGTTTGGATTAGCAGTTCGATCACCAGCTACTAAATATCCATTTAGAATAAGTAACAATGTACATACTAGAATGTTCTCGAACATCTACGATTATCCTCAAGTGGAATGATCTGGACGAAAAGAATCGAGAACGTTCTAGAATGTTTGAGTACTGGAACTGGATTCTGACACTAAATTAGGGCATTTTCAGATATTTCCATCCAAGTGTAGGAACTAAAACATATTTGAAATCTATAATGTTCGAAAGTTTTCTACTTTGGTGTGCGTTTTGTTTTGGTGAGTAGTTTTATTTATTAGGAATGTCTCCTCATCGAGCCATTATGTCAATGCTGGTGTACATTTCTGTACAATACTAGCTTTTTTCTTTTACTTGTTTGAAATGTATTGAAGTTTGTTGCTTGTTTCTTTTAGTTGTTGACGTATGTGGCGGTATCCCCCCGAAGGCTCTTTTGGTTACACACTTCGAATTAGAGACTGCTTTTCTATTTACAATTTATTTGCACTATTACACTAGTTGATTAGTTTGCACAAAATTTTACTTGAATTGGTATAGTTGAATTATAGATACTAGTTAATTGAATGGTGTAGATGAATTTAGAATGCCTAATTGATTTGTATAGTTGAATTTGAATTTGATTATGAACCATCTCTACTTAAAAGAAAACTTTTGGGTGTTTCATTCCCACCAGCCAGTAATGCTGGTGGGCGTGCAGTCCCTCCGGACTATGCCGGAACGTAGGGCGGAAGGCCCTCTTCAGCCTGCTTTCAGGAATCGTGGGAATGGGTGGGTGGTGGTTCGGGTGAGAAAGATGAGACGGACGAAATGAAGACAGAAGAGAATGAAAGATTATCTGTGGAATATTACTGCCTCAGCATTTGCCTAAGTGATCCAAGGAAACCACAGAAAAACTTGAACCAAGGCAGACGGACCCGGAATCGAACCGGCGTCCTCCCGAATGCTAAGCAACGGTCTAGACCTCTAGGCCATGCCGCTCGGTCCATCTCTACCTTTGGTCCAGGACTTAAATGGTCTGCTCCAAAATAGGACACGCCCCTAAAGTGAAACAAACCCCTTGGTCAACGCTTTCGTAATTACTGTGCACCCTTCAGGTACCCAGAGAAAGTCCGACGTGACGTAGTTGGGGACTTGGACTTTCCCAACGTTTGATACATACCTGAAGGGTGTAATAAAGAGCCCCCAAAGCTGTTTGTGAACACAATTTGATGTTAAATAGAAATTATTACATACAGATATCATCATCATCATAAGGTCGTCAGTCTTAAGACTGGTGGGTCACGTACCTCCACTGTTTCCTATCCTGAGCCTAACTTCGTATTTCCCTAAAACTAGAAGAGTCACATTCTTAACTATATGCGAACAGTAATCTAATCTAGGTCTACCTCTACCCCTCTTATCTTCTGTTTCTGCCTTTAATATGTCTCTGACTAGACCTTCATGCTTGAGAAGGTGTCCTACCAACCTATCTCGTCTATTTCTTATAGACTTCCATAGAGTCCGCTATTCTCCTATTCTTTTCAATACCTCTTCATTTCTAACCTTCTCTTTCCACGGTATCCTCAACATACGCCGGTAACACCACATTTCGAACGCTTCTAACCTTTTCATTTCCACCACGCCTACTGTCCATGTTTCGTGCAAGCACGGCTTTCCAAACATACCTTTAACAACCTTTTTCGAATTTCTAAATTCTAAAATACACCGTTCGCGAGCATAGAAGTGACTTCTTTTTATTAAAGGGGCACGACTCTGCGCTATCCTCTGCTTTATATCCCTACTACTCCTTCCATCCTGATTTATCTGACTTCCTAGGTATCTAAAATCAGCCACTTCTTCTAATTTTTCGTCTCCTATCTTTATATTCGCTCTTTCCCTACTTTTTCTTCCCTTGCATACCAGTATTTTAGTTTTACCTTTATTTATTGTCATACAGTACTGTTTTGTCAGTACCGCTTCCATTTTATTTAAAGCTATCTCTAAGTCCTTCTTGCTAGATGCTAATACTGCTACATCATCTGCAAATCTAAGTATGCTAATCTTTTGCCCTTACACATCTATCCCTACAGTTGTACTGTCTTTAATGATGTTGATCGCGTCTTTGATGTACAGATATATACAAAATAAATTCAAACTAAAAATACTATAAAAAAATATACAAATATCAAAACACATCGACACCGAACAATTGGTCTTATAAATAAAATACTTATAAGTACAAGTCTACTGATTGAATTTCTTATTGTAATGCGGCGACTTGTTTCAATAATTGTCCACAATGTACGTCTATGTAAACCACCTAAGAAAGCGACATTTCGTTTCTTTAATAACATTCAGCTAATATAATCAGTGGCTTTTTGTTGATATTATACGTCCCACTTGATTCAAAGGCCACCTTGCCGCGCTTACTGTGACAGCATTTCTGTCGGCATGGCACAACGAATGACGCATTGTTCCGAAGGCATTTTGTTTGCGCTTCAAGTTTAATTAAAATCGAAATAGCTTCGACTTATAGTATAAACCAGAGTAATTGATTTCATTTTCTGTCAGCATTATTTATTTGACCACGACCAGAGTATAAGCAATACGATTCCGTCATTGGGACCACACACAAATGGAAGCGATTTTGTTCGGACATGGTTTACACGAGACAGTGTTTGTAGAGATGGCTTAATACTCACCTAAATTGTAAGTATATGTAACGTAAAATAATTGTTACAACTTGACTAACCTCTGGGAAATTTACAGTAGAAGAAAAAAGAAAGCATTCAGAAGAAGAACGACCACCAGAAAGACCTCTTGTACACGAACGGTTACTCCACCCATCGGATGTATTTCAGAGGCAGAAATCGCGAAATTATGTTCTACTCGGTACCGGTGAACGATTGAGTATTTTGTTTCTGATTTGACACTATCGTCAAATGTTAAGGAGCTTCGCATAGATTTGGGATACTATTCAACGTTTCGAAGAATAAAATGCCCAAGGAAGGTAGCTGTTGTGTTCTTAGTCTATAAGAAACTGTAAAGATACAAAGCATCAGTAAGAAAATTATGAATTCATCTAATGGGAAAAGAAAAGTCGTGTGCAAGAAGAACGATCAATTCACGGATAGATCATTTAATATATCGATTGGCAGAAAAACCGGAAAAAGTTTTTGTGTGTTCGCGTTCAAATAAAATTTAACATATTTACTGCCCTTTCCTAAAAACTGATCGTCTCGATCAGTGACGTCGCCTTTATAGGGAGCAAACCTTATGGATTGCTTTTAGTTGTTCTTGTACTTCGCCAACGTTTTTGTCCATAGGTACTGGAGAGTCTCTAGGATGATCAAACATCATGTCCGCTGGCAACCTGAGTACTTTCCCAAATAAAATTCTGGCCGGGGTTCTTCCAATTGTCTCATGGATGGCGGATCTGTAAGCATTAATCCAATCACTTACAAGATTTTCAACAACGGTGTGTACTTCTTGATTCGGTATCGCATATGCTTCGGTCCACTTGCTAAAGTAATCCATGACTACCAAGATGTATCGGTTAGCGGAGTCTCTCTTTGGGAATGGTCGTGCCAGGTTGACTGCGATTCTCTCAAATAGCGCTCCTACGTTGTACTGCTGCATTCTTCCACGACTCCTGAAATTTGTTTCTTACTGGCGGCGCATATCGGGCGTTTCCAGCACCAGTCTTCCACATTGCTTCTACTTCATGGCCAATAAAATCGATCGCGTACCTTCTCTGAACTCTTAGTAACGCCGAAATGTCCTTCGTCGTAGACTGCTTCTAAGACATCGGAAATTCTTCGCTTCGGAAGTACTACCTGGAGCTTGTTTCTGGTTCCATCTGGACTTTCCCTCATTCTTTTTAAAACGCCTTGGTCCAAGTTATGGGAAGTCCATTGCGCCCAATTACTTTTTTTTTGTTTTACTTTCTTTCCATTTCTTTATTGAGCCAATGTCTTCGTCCTTCCTGTGGTCTTCGATTAATTCCTTATCTTCCCAGAATCCCGCAGGCTGAACAGCGGTTAGATTACAACAGATCAATACGAGTTCATCTTTTTTCTTCTCAAATGAACAATGTTTCCAGTTTTCCGCGTAAGGTCTCCGGGATAGTGCATCTGTGTTGACATGTTGTTTGCCTGCGCGATGCTCGATGTCAAACTCATATTCTTGAAGTCGTTGTAACCATCGTGCAATCTGTCCTTTTGGGTTCTTCAATTGCAGTGGCCACTTCAGGGAGACGTGATCCGTTCTTAAGAAGAAGTTCCGTCCACACAGGTACCTGCAGAAATGTCGAATGGCTTAGCTCTCGACGGTTGACACAATAATTTCGTTCGGGTTTCGAGAGTGTTTTACTACTTGTACTTGGGATAACACACCCTGAAGCCCCACGTCGGAATCAACAATGAAGGGTTCGCTGAACTATGGGTACGTTAAAACTGGATCTCCAGAGAGTGTAATCTTCAGATATTCAAATACTTTTTGGCATTTGGATGTCGAATGGAGTGAAATGTCATTTTCTGTAAGTCTGTGAAGTGGTCAGGTTATATCTGTAAATCCTCATATAGATCTACGATAGTAGGAGCAAAGTCCCAGAAAACTTCTAAGATCATGACAATCTTTTGGTATGGGCTAACTTCTTACGGTATCCGTTTTGTCTGGGTCGGTCATAATTTCTTCTAGTGTTATGACATTACCTAGGTATTTCACTTCTCTTCTAAACAGGATGTATTTCTTGGAGCTTAACTTCAATCTTACGGCAGACAATTTCTTGAAAACTTCAGTCACGTTTCAGAAGGGGTCGTCGAAAATTCTTCTTAGTATGATCATATCGTCCATAGGTAAACCGAACAGACTTTCTAGTTTAATCCTTTCGAATGTAGCCTATTTCCCGTTGTAAAGGCAGTTTTCTCCTTACCCTGCAGATGCATATTCTGTTCCCAGTACCCAAAATTGAGACTAGAGAACCATTTAACTCCAGCTAGACTGTCTAACGTGTCGTTGATTAGAGTTACTCGCAGTCAAAGGAAACTTCCAGAATATTCGATAAAATTCTCAAATGGCGTCAGATTCTTCTCTCTTCGAGAACTTTTCAACGATATATGATTTGTTGGGATAAGTCACGGTTGGTAGAAACTTCTATAATCTTCGATGGAACTCTTTAATAACGTCGGATTCGTTCTCCTTTCTTCAAGAGCTTTCCAACGATATACCACTTGTTAGAGCTAATGCTAATACTGTTGTGTTATCCGCAAATCTAAGCATGATACTCTGTTGAAATACTGATTGATACCACAGGAAAATAAAATGTGTTCCGTTCCCTGCTGGTGTTCGAGCAATTCCATCGACCTTCACTAAGGTGAAAAGGTAGAGCGAACGACCCTCTTTAATCTCCTTTTGAAATGAGGGGGTGGTGATTGAGAACAGGGTGATAAACCGAAGAAAATAAATACAGAAGAGAAATTAACTGTCTTCTATGGAATATTACTTTCAGCATTTGGCTGAAGGATCCGTGAAAGTCACAGACATCTACAGTGTTCTCCCGAATGCTTATATATAGATATGATCCAAATTAGACTTTCAGAACATTAATCTTTAATTACTATAGCTAATTCAGAATTCCACGTACCTTCATATGTGCGGGATTCTAACCTTATTTCATTCATATTATCACGTGTAGGAAACTCAATGTGTATGCAAACCAACATACATAGAAACAACGAAGACCCGATTTTTTAGTTGTCACATTCTGGATCTTTCTAGAACAATTCCAGCCCCTTTGAAAGAGTTAGTTCGAGTTTAACGACGAGACGAGTGAATAATTAAAAAATTAATGAATAGTGTTTGATTATGTGACAAAATGTACATTACAAAAGCAATAAAGGCTGGAGTTTCAGATAAACTGTTAATGTTCTTTTTAAGAGGTAAAAACAAACTAATCAAAAAACAGGTGCAAGTTTTGTCACTGCGCAACCCAAGACTAAAGTTGATGAGATTCCCAACTATAACCTCTACCATGCAAAGCTACAGAATATAAGTTTATCTGATTATAGCGTTAGAGAACAACTGAAATTTCAAGCTAGAGCAAAGCTACAGTGGAATTTATTGCAATTAGATACCAGTGCGATAGCGAAAATATTTTAAATTTATTAATTACGTCAATAAATTTTGCATGACATTCCAATTTCGCTTTTATTTTCATTTTTTTTTTGTTGCAATCTTTAATGTTTCCTGTCAACGATCCGTTGAAAATCCCTTGAATTATTTAACAACAAAATATTCCTTGGCATTTCATTCGGATAAATAATTGAAAAAACTATCAACATTACGTCAGTCTTTTTCTCTTCATTAGCAGTGTAATTTGGATAAAAAACGATTTGATGGAGCATCTATGGTATAATCACATAATTAATACACAACAATACAATTTTAATAGCATATTTTTGTTTTGTGTTGTAGGATATCCATGAAAATGATTTGTAAACAATTCAGATACTTTTATGGTGCCCAAAATAAGACGAGAGAAAAAGTAAAATTTCCTTCATAAATCATTGGCTAGTTATAGTGACTCCGGTATAAACGTTACACCAAAGCATTATTCCATGGGTTTCGATTTCAAAACATTTTTATGCTATGTATCATAATTCTGATTTATTGCCTTATGAATACATAAAACATTCTAAATTAAGTCTACTGAAATGAAATGGTAGGTATGTTAACGTAAATTATCGAATACGATGACATACCTGTAAATAAAAGTACCATATTACCTACCAACTAACTCGCAATGAATCATACAAGTACAAGTCAGAAGTGTATTTTTTCAGGTTTGCAATTGTTTTTTGTTTCTTGCACATTTTATCGCTGAAAATATTTGTTAGAGACAAATGGAACACATTAAAAATGGATCTGCTGTTTGTCTATCCATCTGTCACAGACATATTTAGGCTAACCTTTTAAAAAATTAGAATAACGGCTGATCTTCGGTATTTAGGAAGTTAGATAATCGGGATGGAAGGAGTAGTAGGGATATAATGCAGGGGACAGCGCAGGGTCGAGCCTTTAATAAAAAAGAAGTCATTTCTATGTTCACAAACGGTTAATTTAGAAATTGGAAAAAGATTGTTAAAGGTGTATGTAAAAAGCGCTACGCTGTACGGATGCGAAACATGGACGATGGGCAAGGGTGAAAAGAAAAGGTTAGAAGCGTTCGAAATATATTACAGGCGAATTATGAGGGTACCGTCGATAGAGAAGATTAGAAATTAAGAGGTGTTAGAAAGAATAGGAGAACAGAGGACTGATTCTATAGAAGTCAACAAGATATAGGCGAGATAGGTTGGTAGGACACCTTCTCATGCTCGATTCTTCCAGTCCAGATCATTCTACTTGAGGACAATCGTAGATGTTCTAGAACACTCTAGCTGAGGACCACTCTAAAAATATTCAAGAACATTCTGGTAGGTACATTCTTACTTATTCTAAATGGATGTTTAGCGACCAGTGATCGACCTGCAAATCTGAAACACACCAAACAGGACAAATCCTGACCATTGTAGAAAATTCCAAACATTTTTTAAAACAGCGATCAAAAAATATACATATATAAACATCTCTAATATAGTGTACAAATAAAATGGAAACGGTATTGATAAAACAATATTGTATGAAAATAAATAAAAGT
>NW_020439008.1:730553-739982 GCF_000699045.2 Agrilus planipennis | reverse complement strand
ATTTTTTTTCATGTGTGTTATTTCGCCTATCTCTGACATTCCACCCACCAGCGGCAAGGGAGAGAGAGATAGATATATCCGGTTCTTTTTGTCTCGAAGTTTTGTATATATATATTGTATGGTTTCAGTGTGTGTGTGCTTGTCGGGGTTATTTATATTGTATATTTTTCATTGTGTGTGTGCTTGTCGGGGTTATTTATATTGTATATTTTTCATTGTGTGTGTGCTTGTCGGGGTTATTTATATTGTATATTTTTCATTGTGTGTGTGCTTGTCGGGGTTATTTATATTGTATATTTTTCATTGTGTGTGTGCTTGTCGGGGTTATTTATATTGTATATTTTTCATTGTGTGTGTGCTTGTCGGGGTTATTTATATTGTATATTTTTCATTGTGTGTGTGCTTGTCGGGGTTATTTATATTGTATATTTTTCATTGTGTGTGTGCTTGTCGGGGTTATTTATATTGTATATTTTTCATTGTGTGTGTGCTTGTCGGGGTTATTTATATTGTATATTTTTCATTGTGTGTGTGCTTGTCGGGGTTATTTATATTGTATATTTTTCATTGTGTGTGTGCTTGTCGGGGTTATTTATATTGTATATTTTTCATTGTGTGTGTGCTTGTCGGGGTTATTTATATTGTATATTTTTCATTGTGTGTGTGCTTGTCGGGGTTATTTATATTGTATATTTTTCATTGTGTGTGTGCTTGTCGGGGTTATTTATATTGTATATTTTTCATTGTGTGTGTGCTTGTCGGGGTTATTTATATTGTATATTTTTCATTGTGTGTGTGCTTGTCGGGGTTATTTATATTGTATATTTTTCATTGTGTGTGTGCTTGTCGGGGTTATTTATATTGTATATTTTTCATTGTGTGTGTGCTTGTCGGGGTTATTTATATTGTATATTTTTCATTGTGTGTGTGCTTGTCGGGGTTATTTATATTGTATATTTTTCATTGTGTGTGTGCTTGTCGGGGTTATTTATATTGTATATTTTTCATTGTGTGTGTGCTTGTCGGGGTTATTTATATTGTATATTTTTCATTGTGTGTGTGCTTGTCGGGGTTATTTATATTGTATATTTTTCATTGTGTGTGTGCTTGTCGGGGTTATTTATATTGTATATTTTTCATTGTGTGTGTGCTTGTCGGGGTTATTTATATTGTATATTTTTCATTGTGTGTGTGCTTGTCGGGGTTATTTATATTGTATATTTTTCATTGTGTGTGTGCTTGTCGGGGTTATTTATATTGTATATTTTTCATTGTGTGTGTGCTTGTCGGGGTTATTTATATTGTATATTTTTCATTGTGTGTGTGCTTGTCGGGGTTATTTATATTGTATATTTTTCATTGTGTGTGTGCTTGTCGGGGTTATTTATATTGTATATTTTTCATTGTGTGTGTGCTTGTCGGGGTTATTTATATTGTATATTTTTCATTGTGTGTGTGCTTGTCGGGGTTATTTATATTGTATATTTTTCATTGTGTGTGTGCTTGTCGGGGTTATTTATATTGTATATTTTTCATTGTGTGTGTGCTTGTCGGGGTTATTTATATTGTATATTTTTCATTGTGTGTGTGCTTGTCGGGGTTATTTATATTGTATATTTTTCATTGTGTGTGTGCTTGTCGGGGTTATTTATATTGTATATTTTTCATTGTGTGTGTGCTTGTCGGGGTTATTTATATTGTATATTTTTCATTGTGTGTGTGCTTGTCGGGGTTATTTATATTGTATATTTTTCATTGTGTGTGTGCTTGTCGGGGTTATTTATATTGTATATTTTTCATTGTGTGTGTGCTTGTCGGGGTTATTTATATTGTATATTTTTCATTGTGTGTGTGCTTGTCGGGGTTATTTATATTGTATATTTTTCATTGTGTGTGTGCTTGTCGGGGTTATTTATATTGTATATTTTTCATTGTGTGTGTGCTTGTCGGGGTTATTTATATTGTATATTTTTCATTGTGTGTGTGCTTGTCGGGGTTATTTATATTGTATATTTTTCATTGTGTGTGTGCTTGTCGGGGTTATTTATATTGTATATTTTTCATTGTGTGTGTGCTTGTCGGGGTTATTTATATTGTATATTTTTCATTGTGTGTGTGCTTGTCGGGGTTATTTATATTGTATATTTTTCATTGTGTGTGTGCTTGTCGGGGTTATTTATATTGTATATTTTTCATTGTGTGTGTGCTTGTCGGGGTTATTTATATTGTATATTTTTCATTGTGTGTGTGCTTGTCGGGGTTATTTATATTGTATATTTTTCATTGTGTGTGTGCTTGTCGGGGTTATTTATATTGTATATTTTTCATTGTGTGTGTGCTTGTCGGGGTTATTTATATTGTATATTTTTCATTGTGTGTGTGCTTGTCGGGGTTATTTATATTGTATATTTTTCATTGTGTGTGTGCTTGTCGGGGTTATTTATATTGTATATTTTTCATTGTGTGTGTGCTTGTCGGGGTTATTTATATTGTATATTTTTCATTGTGTGTGTGCTTGTCGGGGTTATTTATATTGTATATTTTTCATTGTGTGTGTGCTTGTCGGGGTTATTTATATTGTATATTTTTCATTGTGTGTGTGCTTGTCGGGGTTATTTATATTGTATATTTTTCATTGTGTGTGTGCTTGTCGGGGTTATTTATATTGTATATTTTTCATTGTGTGTGTGCTTGTCGGGGTTATTTATATTGTATATTTTTCATTGTGTGTGTGCTTGTCGGGGTTATTTATATTGTATATTTTTCATTGTGTGTGTGCTTGTCGGGGTTATTTATATTGTATATTTTTCATTGTGTGTGTGCTTGTCGGGGTTATTTATATTGTATATTTTTCATTGTGTGTGTGCTTGTCGGGGTTATTTATATTGTATATTTTTCATTGTGTGTGTGCTTGTCGGGGTTATTTATATTGTATATTTTTCATTGTGTGTGTGCTTGTCGGGGTTATTTATATTGTATATTTTTCATTGTGTGTGTGCTTGTCGGGGTTATTTATATTGTATATTTTTCATTGTGTGTGTGCTTGTCGGGGTTATTTATATTGTATATTTTTCATTGTGTGTGTGCTTGTCGGGGTTATTTATATTGTATATTTTTCATTGTGTGTGTGCTTGTCGGGGTTATTTATATTGTATATTTTTCATTGTGTGTGTGCTTGTCGGGGTTATTTATATTGTATATTTTTCATTGTGTGTGTGCTTGTCGATTTATTTGTCATATTGTATATTTTCTATCGGGTATTTTGTGTGTGCTTGTATATCGAAGCAGTGTGTGGTGTGCGAACTTGCCTTTTTTAATTTTTATTTGTATATAGTATATAATTAGTGTCCATACCAAATAAACTTAGTGCACCGATGACGTGTCGTCTTTTGTTTTTATATCAATATACTCTTACTCATTTATGGATGTCTTCAATATCACCCCAGTTTAATAAACTTAATATAGATGAAATATGAGTTTAGAGTTTATAGATTAATAAACGAAAAAATGTTATTATTAATTTGAATAAATGAAGGTACCAATATGTTAATATTTCTAGAGTAAGAGCTATGTTGCTGGAAAAATTATCGATTATATGAACAAACTCATAAGCTATGGAGTTGCCGGCTTTAGAATTGACGCTGCTAAGCACATGACTCTTTTCGATTTGAAATTAATTATGTTGGTATACCATATTAACACTTTGGAACGTAGGTACGCCCAATGTTCCCTTTTAAATTACGGTAAGATATGACGTAATAATCAAAGAAGCCAATTTAAACCATTTCCTACCTAACCAAAATTAAAATCAATACTTTCAAAGTGTAAATAATCCATTTTAATGTTAGTCCCTAATGTTAAAGTTAAAATTAATAATTTTATAGTTATTGTGGTAAGGTTAATGTTAATTTTTTTAACAATATTAGTTCTTCTGAATGTCATCTAGATATTTAAAATTGTAAGTTAACATCTACCACTCGGCTATAGTCGACTTAATTGTAGCTGTCATTTAAAAAGCAAGAATAAAACAATTAGAAGTGAGTCATAACTAAAAGTGAGTTAGGGTGGTGAAGCGGGTGATCCACGGCGTGGCGTACTTTTGCCAGCTCCGTACTCGTTCTTGACTTATATTACTTATTAAATAATTTTTTATTGACCCTTAGTAGATTGTTGCTGCAATTATTAATAAATTTTATCTTTTATCGAATATAAAGTATGCCACCACGTAAAAATGTTTTAATTTAATACAGTAATAAATAATCAAAGATGCATTTGAATCATTTTATTTTCTACATGGTTACAATGAAATCGAATTTGTAAAAACGTTTAAATACAAATTAAGAAGTTTATGATTGTTTTGCGTTAATGTGAATGGCAAGTACTCCGTCATCTTCTGAACTGAGAAGTTCGATATAACCTGTACCATCGCTTCCCACAGTCACAGCTTTCCCAGTGCAAGCTCCGTTTTGCAATTTTCCACTGATAACGTCACAGTAAACTCCAGATGGGAGACATGTCTGTAAGTTTCGTCGTAAATCACCTTCGTTAGTGAAAGCCACGAATCCAGCATTTCCACGACAGAATGAAATTTGTTGGTTACCATCGGACCACCATTCTTTGATAGTTGTACCTAATGTGGCATTCTTGAATCCTACCATGTTGTAGATTTGACGCCATCTGTGCTCACAAACCCAGCCATTTCCACAAGTGTCATCATCCTTGATCGATGGAGATACTATGTTTCCGTTTCCGTCTTGAGGAGGCCCTGAAATCAAATTTTTACAGTAAGGAAGGAAATCTTGGTGTTCCCATAGAGATTTTATTGTCGAAATCATCAAATAATTATTATTTTTATTTTATTTAATTCTATCGTTCGTTATTTGGACGATCTTATGATGATGATGATGAAAGTGTTATGCAAAAGAAATGACTGAAAATATTTTATTATATCTAACTATTAGCTACTTAGGGCTCTAAATTTGGAAAATCAAAAAGTGAAAATAACCATACAAATTATTTGACCGAATCGTCGACTTTCGTACCACTTTTACAATATTTCAAACCATTTAAATATATAATACATCAACAACTTTGATTTTGGTTTATTAACTGAACATACCTTGATCACTGTCGTCAAAGTAGAAACTAGACATGACTCTGGTGACTCCATAAGGATGTGCCAACATGAAGGCAATTGCCATTTTGTACTGTTTTGCAGTTTTGTACGTTAAAATATTTTCACCGCCGGCACCATGGCCTCTTTGGTTATCGTGATTATCGACGAAAACGAAAGCATTTAGTCCGGGAACAAGTCCCCATTCTTCTCCCCAATTCTTTAAATAAGTTAGTTTATCTTTACCCCGAAATACGCGTCCTATTTCGGCACTGTATTTAAACTCTGTTACAGTTCCCAAGTCTGTATATTCGGTAGACTTAACTGCTTCGCCTCCTGTTTAAAGAATCGTAATCAGTAGTCACTTATAGTAAAACATGCAAGACAACAAGAAAAAGAAACAATTGAATGCTTCAACGAAATTGTCATTTTTAAGAATAATTCAATACGTACTGAAGTACAGTAATATTTACTTTTATTGAAACGTCTAAATGTTTAGATTTTCATTCATTCTTAAAAAGAGATTTGATGTGTTACCTAAATCGATTACTTCTTGATATATAAAGGGCCTCAAATTTTCTGCGAATCCATGAGAAGTGTCGAGGTTATTTGTGGATTGATAAATAACTTTTAAATCGGAAGGCGTCATGTGTTTGGCCGCATCAAACCGAAAGCCAGCAACTCCATAGCTGATGAGTTTATTCAAGAATTCCACCATTTTCTCTCTAACGTAGCTGTTTGACTGTGTTGCACAAGACAAGGAGTTATCTTTTATACAACATTTGACCGCAAACGAGTATTGGTATAATTAATGGATAAAATGTTTTCTTTAATGAAAGGATTTAGAGATATGTTACATTAAAGAACTGAACTTTGGTAAGGTTGAAAAATGTTTGTGAAAGCAAAAGAAACAGGCGAATATAATATAAATTGGCGCAAAAAGGAGGAGCATTTAAAAGATAAATAAAGATACGTGGTTGCAGATTCCAGTTGGTAATTGTTTATCCATAATTTGAGTGTTTTTGAACGGATTTCATTACTTCAACACGAAAATGTGGAAATTTGGATTTTAATATTTTGTAGCGTATACCGCGCCGTTTGTGGTGTTTTCTAAAACGCGCTGTTAAGACAACAGGTAAAAGTTGGTCTGTGTTCTGTCGGAGCTGTCTGCGACGCGCTGATGAGATCCAAAAAGATCGAAATCGTGATCCGCGTCTGGCAGTTTCGACAGAATACAGACCACTTCGAATTATTTTATTTGNCAGAGAAAATTATATTTGTCACGAAAAATTTTCAAAAATCAAAAAATGAACTTAGACCGTCTTGCGGCACGTGTTATTTTTAACAGAACCTTTTTCCCCTCCTGTTTTCTCATTAAAGTGTGTCGGAAAAGAATTAATTTTAAACATTATATTGTTCATATTATACGTATGTACGTTATCTATACAATTGTTTTTTTTTTAAGTCGTCATTTGTTCAGATGTTAAGTAATCATTCATGAAAAACGTTGTTTTATATTTACGGCAGTACCTATATACAATTAACGTTCAGTTAACACAGGAAATAGAAAGTCTAATAAAATTTTATAGAATCCCTATGTGTTGTATGTAGATGCATACGTATGTAGGTATATGCATTTAGGTGAGTGAGAACAAAAAGACTCATTAACACAGGTGCCTTGGTTAGAAGCACTCTTTATGTTTTTCCACGATCTTCTCAAGTCATTCAATACTCATGGCAATCTTTTAACGAGATCTCCACGAAAGTAATGAAAGCGTACGTGGTTACATGCAGAAGAATATCTACACAGACGTACCCATGCACAAATCTTACACAGCCACCGCGTCGAAAACGAAACCGCTGCGCATGGGTCGTCATTAGTTCCAGTAATCTGAATTGATGGAACGGATCCCATAACTCATGGATTTATTTTACGTTTATTAGCACCACCTGTCCGTCCGCTAGCTCCTGAATGTCTAATTTTTTAATTTACTGTACTAAATGGACGCAGAATGCAGAACAGAAGGAACAGTTGCCGCCAGTAAATTGACAGAAGCCTAAAGTGGAAGGAACAGTTTTACGGGTTTTTGTTATAACCCTATTTCCCTTCTCCGCGTTCATTTTTTTTTCTGTTTCCAAGTGGACCGTGCACTCTCTATTAATGAAGCAATTAGTTGTCACATTTTCATGATATAACGCTAATTGCAAAGTTATTAGTAGTATTCGTTGTCGGAGCAGGTGGGAATTGGCAATCATAATCTTTATAACACATGTTTATGAACGAAAACCAATTTCTACGTACTACTGCTTCTTCGCCCATATACGGTATTCATGTGTTATATTCTAAAAATATAAAAAGTAAGAAGTTTGCACCAGGAAGCTCCTTCCTCTCAGGATTTTCTGAGGAATAGGTAGTCTGGTCTGACTCTGGGAAAATTAAAGTCAAGAAAATTCGAGGAGAAGAGTTGATGTTGTGGCTATAATACCTTAAGTAATAATTAAGTACAAAACCAATTTTCGACTACTTTGCACTTTGACCCTTTGTCTGTAAACAGGCAAGTCGGCATCGTTTGCGGTCAGCTGGTAGGTAGCTACTAGAGATGTACCGGATAGTAATTTTGTTGGGTACCGAATAACTGGGTACCACGGCAAAATCACTATGGTTAATGGTTAACGTTTTCGTTCAATTCTCCCATTAAATGTCACCCTCACCAACGTTTCAAACCACATTAAGTTCCATTAAAGAAGTCGTTTAAAATCCTAACCAATAATCATTTAATCCTTGGTTAAAGAATTTCATCGAGAAAGTTCAATTGAAACCGTTGAGATGAGCCTATAACGTTTGTAAATACTAAAAGTCTACAAGGTGACAAAAGCGTTATCGCAGTTATTGTTAATCAAAACCTGATATCCCTAGACAAAACTTTTTAGTCTCTCTCCAGTCTCTCAGTCTTTCAGAGTCTTTCAGCGTCTCTGAGAGCGTCTCTCACAATCTTTCACAGTCTCTCAGTGTTTTTATGTATCTCTTTTATGAATCTTTCGCAGTCTTTGTATGAGAGACTCGAACGATAAAATTAATTCAGAGATTCGAGTCTCTCGTACAGTGACGCTAAATAGTTTTTTTGACAGTCACTCGACAGTCTCTCTCAGCGACACCAGAGAGACTCGATGAGAGACGGAGACTCGAGTCTCGCTTTCAGAAACTCTGAGAGACTGGACATTTTTATCTCGGGATACCAACAAACGACAGAAATTGTAACAGTTCTTTCATATTGATTGAGACGAGGAAAAGTGAACACAAGAACTATATCGAAATGACAAATAATTTAGTATACTGCCTAATTCTAAACGTACAACGCTGTTAAATTTAAAACTGTTAGAAATTCTAAATTTATCATGACTTATCTACCTTTGAAAGCAGCTCTTTCTGATAACTGCTGATAACATACCCTCTGCCATTAAAGAGCAAATGTAAAGTTCCATAAGAACAATCCCGACAAATACACACACACACATATAAAGGTAATATATTTTTAAACATATATGTGTAAATCTATATAACAGTTAACATAAAAGTTTCTTCCTCATGATGCCACGGTTGTATAGTCATCATCATAAGGTCGTCAGTCCTGAGACTGGTTGGACACTCCTTCCTATCCTGCGCTAATCTTCGCATTTCTCTAAAGCTAGAGCAACTCATATCCTTAAATATTTGCGATAAGTAATCTAATCTAGGTCTACCTCTACCCCTCTTAACTTCCGTTTCTCCCTCTAATATGTCTTTAACCAGACCTTCATGTCTGACAAAATTAACCTATCTCTCCTATTTCTTATTGACTTTCATGGAGTCCCCTGTTCTCCTATTCTTTCTAATACCTCTTCATTTCTAACCTTCTCTATCCACGGTATCCTCATCATTCACCTGTAATACTACATTTCGGACGCTTCTAATCTTCACTGTCCATGTTTCGCACCCGTTCAACGCCGTGCTCCAAACATATACCTTTAACAACCTTTTTCGAATTTCTAAATTAACCATTCGCGAGCATAGAAGTGACTTCTTTTTACTGAAGGTGATTCGACCCTGCGCTATCCTCTGCTTTAATATCCCTACTGCGCCTTCTTTATTTGACTTCCTAGATATCTAAAATCGGCCACTTCATCTAATTTTTCGTCTCCTATCTTTATATTAAAATAATTGTAAAACCTAAACACTTATTTTTTTGTTACATTGTATTAATATCTGGTTTCAATTTGTAGGTAAGTGCTAATTTAATGATTAATCTCAATTTCGTTACCTTTTTTCTACTTTCTAC
>NW_020439008.1:720298-726230 GCF_000699045.2 Agrilus planipennis | reverse complement strand
AGACATGTCTGTAAGTTTCGTCGTAAATCACCTTCGTTAGTGAAAGCCACGAATCCAGCATTTCCACGACAGAATGAAATTTGTTGGTTACCATCGGACCACCATTCTTTGATAGTTGTACCTAATGTGGCATTCTTGAATCCTACCATGTTGTAGATTTGACGCCATCTGTGCTCACAAACCCAGCCATTTCCACAAGTGTCATCATCCTTGATCGATGGAGATACTATGTTTCCGTTTCCGTCTTGAGGAGGCCCTGAAATCAAATTTTTACAGTAAGGAAGGAAATCTTGGTGTTCCCATAGAGCT
This sequence comes from Agrilus planipennis, assembly GCF_000699045.2. Taxonomy (NCBI): domain Eukaryota; kingdom Metazoa; phylum Arthropoda; class Insecta; order Coleoptera; family Buprestidae; genus Agrilus; species Agrilus planipennis. The sequence continues at coordinate 725,921 of NW_020439008.1, read as the reverse complement.
TTTATTGTCGAAATCATCAAATAATTATTATTTTTATTTTATTTAATTCTATCGTTCGTTATTTGGACGATCTTATGATGATGATGATGAAAGTGTTATGCAAAAGAAATGACTGAAAATATTTTATTATATCTAACTATTAGCTACTTAGGGCTCTAAATTTGGAAAATCAAAAAGTGAAAATAACCATACAAATTATTTGACCGAATCGTCGACTTTCGTACCACTTTTACAATATTTCAAACCATTTAAATATATAATACATCAACAACTTTGATTTTGGTTTATTAACTGAACATACCTTGATCACTGTCGTCAAAGTAGAAACTAGACATGACTCTGGTGACTCCATAAGGATGTGCCAACATGAAGGCAATTGCCATTTTGTACTGTTTTGCAGTTTTGTACGTTAAAATATTTTCACCGCCGGCACCATGGCCTCTTTGGTTATCGTGATTATCGACGAAAACGAAAGCATTTAGTCCGGGAACAAGTCCCCATTCTTCTCCCCAATTCTTTAAATAAGTTAGTTTATCTTTACCCCGAAATACGCGTCCTATTTCGGCACTGTATTTAAACTCTGTTACAGTTCCCAAGTCTGTATATTCGGTAGACTTAACTGCTTCGCCTCCTGTTTAAAGAATCGTAATCAGTAGTCACTTATAGTGAAACATGCAAGACAACAAAAAAATAAACAATTGAATGCTTCAACGAAATTGTCATTTTTAAGAATAATTCAATACGTACTGAAGTACAGTAATATTTACTTTTATTGAAACGTCTAAATGTTTAGATTTTCATTCATTCTTAAAAAGAGATTTGATGTGTTACCTAAATCGATTACTTCTTGATATATAAAGGGCCTCAAATTTTCTGCGAATCCATGAGAAGTGTCGAGGTTATTTGTGGATTGATAAATAACTTTTAAATCGGAAGGCGTCATGTGTTTGGCCGCATCAAACCGAAAGCCAGCAACTCCATAGCTGATGAGTTTATTCAAGAATTCCACCATTTTCTCTCTAACGTAGCTGTTTGACTGTGTTGCACAAGACAAGGAGTTATCTTTTATACAACATTTGACCGCAAACGAGTATTGGTATAATTAATGGATAAAATGTTTTCTTTAATGAAAGGATTTAGAGATATGTTACATTAAAGAACTGAACGTTGGTAAGGTTGAAAAATGTTTGTGAAAGCAAAAGAAACAGGCGAATATAATATAAATTGGCGCAAAAAGGAGGAGCATTTAAAAGATAAATAAAGATACGTGGTTGCAGATTCCAGTTGGTGATTGTTTATACATAATTTGAGTGTTTTTGAACGGTTTTTATTAGTTCATAGTTGGATTTTAATATTTTGTAGCGTATACCACGCTGGTGTTTCCTAAAACGCGCTGTTAAGACAACAGGTAAACTACACCTGGATTCCTTTCAGCAAGTAGACATCCATATATTTAAATGGAGCATACGTAATTCTAAAATGTAGCATCGTACTACAGATGGCGTTTACCGCGGCATTTATGGTATTTTCTAAAATGCGCTGTTTAGACAGCAGGTAAAAGTTGGTCTGTGTTCTGTCGGAGCTGTCTGCGACGCGCTGATGAGATCCAAAAAGATCGAAATCGTGATACGCGTCTGGCAGTTTCGACAGAATACAGACCACTTGGAATTATTTTATTCGATTATGGTAACGTGCCTATGACGTTGAGGTTAGCTACGCCGGGATTCCTTTCAGCAAGTAGACATCCATATATTTAAATGAAGCATACGTAATCCTAAAATGTAGCATCGTACTAATACAGATGGCGTTTACCGCGCCATTTGTGGTGCTTTCTAAAGCGTATATAAGGCTTATTTTTGACCACCGAATAGATGTGAATAAAATTTAAGGATTATATTTACTAATTGAATTTTTTGCACTAAATGGATTATTAATTATTGTAGCAAATGTTAATGTAGATAAACAAAAACATCTTTCAAATCTTGTACTAGTCTTCGAACAAAAATTAATCATAATTTATCCCACTTCAGAGTTGAAAAGTGCTTTCAAAGCATGATTTGAAGTTGATTTATTTTCGAGATTAATTCATTTTGGGGCTACAATTCATTTACTATACAAAATAATAGACGTTAGTTAGTTACCTGGTCTAAATCTTTTAATCCAACAAGCTCACAGTTTCTGACATTGTATGCATCATTGTAATTGTTAACTTCGCAAGTTGAATGAAAATGCTCCGATGAATAAGGCACAGCGGGATATGATTTACTGTTAGGTGTTGCCGTACTGCCACCCGTTCCAACAACGTTATCATGGTTCGCACTCATGTCATTGAAAAGTACATCAACATAAATCCTGAACAAAATAAATATTCATGAATAAATAAATAATTTTTGAAGAAACACAAAATTGGCGATACTTTTTCAACAGATCTTGTACATGAATTTGAATTAAGTTAAGTAGTACATTATTTATATTTATTAGAGAAACGACTATAAGGTATGCTGTATTATTTATTAACTGAAGAAGTTTAGAAATTTTATTCATCTGTTTTACGAATTTGTTGATATTTCAGAGAAAATAATATTTGTCACGAAAAATTTTCAAAAATCATAAAATTAACTTAGACCGTCTTGCGGCACGTGTTATTTTTAACAGAACCTTTTTCCCCTCCTGTTTTCTCATTAAAGTGTGTCAGAAAAGAATTAATTTTAAACATTATATTGTTCATATTATACGTATGTACGTTATCTATACAATTGTTTTTTTTTTAAGTCGTCATTTGTTCAGATGTTAAGTAATCATTCATGAAAAACGTTGTTTTATATTTACGGCAGTACCTATATACAATTAACGTTCAGTTAACACAGGAAATAGAAAGTCTAATAAAATTTTATAGAATCCCTATGTGTTGTATGTAGATGCATACGTATGTAGGTATATGCATTTAGGTGAGTGAGAACAAAAAGACTCATTAACACAGGTGCCTTGGTTAGAAGCACTCTTTATGTTTTTCCACGATCTTCTCAAGTCATTCAATACTCATGGCAATCTTTTAACGAGATCTCCACGAAAGTAATGAAAGCGTACGTGGTTACATGCAGAAGAATATCTACACAGACGTACCCATGCACAAATCTTACACAGCCACCGCGTCGAAAACGAAACCGCTGCGCATGGGTCGTCATTAGTTCCAGTAATCTGAATTGATGGAACGGATCCCATAACTCATGGATTTATTTTACGTTTATTAGCACCACCTGTCCGTCCGCTAGCTCCTGAATGTCTAATTTTTTAATTTACTGTACTAAATGGACGCAGAATGCAGAACAGAAGGAACAGTTGCCGCCAGTAAATTGACAGAAGCCTAAAGTGGAAGGAACAGTTTTACGGGTTTTTGTTATAACCCTATTTCCCTTCTCCGCGTTCATTTTTTTTTCTGTTTCCAAGTGGACCGTGCACTCTCTATTAATGAAGCAATTAGTTGTCACATTTTCATGATATAACGCTAATTGCAAAGTTATTAGTAGTATTCGTTGTCGGAGCAGGTGGGAATTGGCAATCATAATCTTTATAACACATGTTTATGAACGAAAACCAATTTCTACGTACTACTGCTTCTTCGCCCATATACGGTATTCATGTGTTATATTCTAAAAATATAAAAAGTAAGAAGTTTGCACCAGGAAGCTCCTTCCTCTCAGGATTTTCTGAGGAATAGGTAGTCTGGTCTGACTCTGGGAAAATTAAAGTCAAGAAAATTCGAGGAGAAGAGTTGATGTTGTGGCTATAATACCTTAAGTAATAATTAAGTACAAAACCAATTTTCGACTACTTTGCACTTTGACCCTTTGTCTGTAAACAGGCAAGTCGGCATCGTTTGCGGTCAGCTGGTAGGTAGCTACTAGAGATGTACCGGATAGTAATTTTGTTGGGTACCGAATAACTGGGTACCACGGCAAAATCACTATGGTTAATGGTTAACGTTTTCGTTCAATTCTCCCATTAAATGTCACCCTCACCAACGTTTCAAACCACATTAAGTTCCATTAAAGAAGTCGTTTAAAATCCTAACCAATAATCATTTAATCCTTGGTTAAAGAATTTCATCGAGAAAGTTCAATTGAAACCGTTGAGATGAGCCTATAACGTTTGTAAATACTAAAAGTCTACAAGGTGACAAAAGCGTTATCGCAGTTATTGTTAATCAAAACCTGATATCCCTAGACAAAACTTTTTAGTCTCTCTCCAGTCTCTCAGTCTTTCAGAGTCTTTCAGCGTCTCTGAGAGCGTCTCTCACAATCTTTCACAGTCTCTCAGTGTTTTTATGTATCTCTTTTATGAATCTTTCGCAGTCTTTGTATGAGAGACTCGAACGATAAAATTAATTCAGAGATTCGAGTCTCTCGTACAGTGACGCTAAATAGTTTTTTTGACAGTCACTCGACAGTCTCTCTCAGCGACACCAGAGAGACTCGATGAGAGACGGAGACTCGAGTCTCGCTTTCAGAAACTCTGAGAGACTGGACATTTTTATCTCGGGATACCAACAAACGACAGAAATTGTAACAGTTCTTTCATATTGATTGAGACGAGGAAAAGTGAACACAAGAACTATATCGAAATGACAAATAATTTAGTATACTGCCTAATTCTAAACGTACAACGCTGTTAAATTTAAAACTGTTAGAAATTCTAAATTTATCATGACTTATCTACCTTTGAAAGCAGCTCTTTCTGATAACTGCTGATAACATACCCTCTGCCATTAAAGAGCAAATGTAAAGTTCCATAAGAACAATCCCGACAAATACACACACACACATATAAAGGTAATATATTTTTAAACATATATGTGTAAATCTATATAACAGTTAACATAAAAGTTTCTTCCTCATGATGCCACGGTTGTATAGTCATCATCATAAGGTCGTCAGTCCTGAGACTGGTTGGACACTCCTTCCTATCCTGCGCTAATCTTCGCATTTCTCTAAAGCTAGAGCAACTCATATCCTTAAATATTTGCGATAAGTAATCTAATCTAGGTCTACCTCTACCCCTCTTAACTTCCGTTTCTCCCTCTAATATGTCTTTAACCAGACCTTCATGTCTGACAAAATTAACCTATCTCTCCTATTTCTTATTGACTTTCATGGAGTCCCCTGTTCTCCTATTCTTTCTAATACCTCTTCATTTCTAACCTTCTCTATCCACGGTATCCTCATCATTCACCTGTAATACTACATTTCGGACGCTTCTAATCTTCACTGTCCATGTTTCGCACCCGTTCAACGCCGTGCTCCAAACATATACCTTTAACAACCTTTTTCGAATTTCTAAATTAACCATTCGCGAGCATAGAAGTGACTTCTTTTTACTGAAGGTGATTCGACCCTGCGCTATCCTCTGCTTTAATATCCCTACTGCGCCTTCTTTATTTGACTTCCTAGATATCTAAAATCGGCCACTTCATCTAATTTTTCGTCTCCTATCTTTATATTAAAATAATTGTAAAACCTAAACACTTATTTTTTTGTTACATTGTATTAATATCTGGTTTCAATTTGTAGGTAAGTGCTAATTTAATGATTAATCTCAATTTCGTTACCTTTTTTCTACTTTCTAC
>NW_020439008.1:718653-720164 GCF_000699045.2 Agrilus planipennis | reverse complement strand
CCCCTATCTTTTCTCGTTAAATTTTTTGTTTTTGTTTGCACAAATAAAATTCCGATAACGTTTCTAGTAATTTTTTTTTGAAAGATAATTATTTTTCACATCTACTAGATAGGAAGATTATACGCTTGTGTACTTATGTTGCGTTAAAAAGAAAGTCGAATTTTGATGTGTGAATAACACTTATGTTGATGTCAGATTAATTTAATTTGTCCGAATTGATGATTAAAAGATGCACAAAAGGGAAAAAAATGCGTTTGTTTGATTTTATTCATTGAGGTGTAAGATCTGAACAAACAACAAAAAATGTTTTAAATTATATTAAAAAAAGACACTAACACCACTTTTTAATTCTTGAGCCATCTATTTCTCTGTAACAATTAACGATTTGTGCGGTCTCTTCGGGGCCATGATGATTTACAAAGTTCCGGGAATTCCCCGAATTACACGAAGTTACAGCAAGAAGTGCGTCACCAGCTGCGCTGCGTATTATCATTAGTTAATCGGAATTATGGAATACATAGTACAAAAATGTAATAAGTATTTCGTTTTAGACTGGATCACTGAGAAATCTGGATCATTGAATTCGGATTAGCAGAGCTCTATTATTCTTAACAATTTTTGAAATGCGCGATGCTAAATGTTACTTAAATATTTATTATGAAATTACAAATGTAAAAAAAAGAAAGCACAAAAAGATACATAATCCAATATTTATTCTCATTGTTTATTTCAGACTTATAAACAAAAATCGCTAACAGTCATAATGAATATCAACTCAAGACGCCATTATTATAACAAGTGGCGATAATAATTAAAGTTTATCATTAAATCAAAAGAACAATAATATACTTTTAGATAAGAAATAATATACAAACAAGCCGACGCGACTTAGCTCTCGAAATGAAGGGCATCATCAATATTTTATTGGTGTGTGTAATTATTTCTTCAATAAGTCTCGCCCAATGGGACAATCATCGCCAAGCGGATATAGAAATACCATTGTACATTTTTTTGAATGGAAATGGGACGACATTGCCGATGAATGTGAAAGGTTTTGACTCCCAAAGGGTATGCTGGAGTCCAGGTAAAATAACAAATAGAAAGCAAAAGATACGAAATTAAACATTATTTATTTGCAAAAAATTCCTTTATGAGATTTTGGCTTTTAAAATAAATTGCCATCTGTTATTTAGCCTTACGTAGGTAACTGAGCTAAGCTTTAATTCCAGTCCTATGGATACCTTTTACCCTTAAGATTCTTGTATAATATTTGGGATTTTCAAGTTTTAGTTATAGCGAGTGTTTAGTGGTTGCAGTGTCTTGTATCCTGCCCCGTTTTATGTTTTCGGATATATAAAGTAACACTGTCGCTTTTTTTTTTTTTGGTTTTTTATTCTTCACAATATATATCTACACTATATACATATAGGTAGATATAACAATTTGCGGCTATTTTTGAAGTGAAACTTTTTTATGCACGGTAGGGTAAGTTCGTTTCATGCGAGTTGCTA
>NW_020439008.1:710049-714043 GCF_000699045.2 Agrilus planipennis | reverse complement strand
GTGTTCTGTCGGAGCTGCCTGCGACGCGCTGATGAGATCCAAAAAGATCGAAATCGTGATCCGCGTCTGGCAGTTTCGACAGAATACAGACCACTTCGAATTATTTTATTTGGTTATGGTAACGTGCCTGTCACGTTGAGGTTAGTTACGCCAGGATTCCTTTCAGCAAGTAGACATCCATATATTTAAATGGAGGATACGTAATCCTAAAATGTAGCATCGTACTACAGATGGCGTTTACCGTGCCATTTGTGGTGTTTTCTAAAGCGTATATAAGGCTTATTTTTGACCAATAAAATTTAAGGATTATATTTACTATTTGAATGTTTTGCACTAAATGGATTATTAATTATTGTAGCAAATGTTAATGTAGATAAACAAAAACATCTTTCAAATCTTGTACTAGTCTTCGAACAAAAATTAATCATAATTTATCCCACTTCAGAGTTGAAAAGTGCTTTCAAAGCATGATTTGAAGTTGATTTATTTTTGAGATTAATTCATTTTGGGGATACAATTCATTTACTATACAAAATAATAGACGTTAGTTAGTTACCTGGTCTAAATCTTTTAATCCAACAAGCTCACAGTTTCTGACATTGTATGCATCATTGTAATTGTTAACTTCGCAAGTTGAATGAAAATGCTCCGATGAATAAGGCACAGCGGGATATGATTTACTGTTAGGTGTTGCCGTACTGCCACCCGTTCCAACAACGTTATCATGGTTCGCACTCATGTCATTGAAAAGTACATCAACATAAATCCTGAACAAAATAAATAATTGTTTCAAAAGTTTGTATTTTCCATTTCAAATATACATTTATTTTACACTCTGTTGGTTTGCATTGCATCAATTCGAGAAACTGATGCGGTGTTACGTTAGAATTCTAAATTTTAATGTGATTATAATTTTTACAGTCAAAATCGTTGGACACAGTCGGGCCGTTGCACCGTGCGAAGCTTCGACCGATGCACCGCGCAAATGACGCGCGGTGAATCGGTCGGTCGAGTTTTTGTCCGGTTTTTGGAATTTTACTTTGAAATTTTGTTACTACATGTGATCTTGCAGATAACTGTTTGACAAACTCTTACCCACCACCTTGAAGGTATCTATTAGACGTGCTTTTGTTAAAACTCACCTTACACCAACGTTGTTACACCTCTTTACCATGTTAATAAATTGTTCTTCATTTCCTGATCTGGTAATTAATTTATAACTGATGGGTTGATATCTTTCCCACCAGGGGCGGTTATTTGCTACCACATTTTCAGTCGCAGGTGACACCTAATTATAAAAAAATACGTAACAATAAAAATACAGTCGATTCACTTATAACGTACACGTTTATTACAAATTCATTGTTATAACGTACCATACCAAGAGTAGTGATTATTTTTGTAAAAGACTCAATAGAAAAATAATTCTTATAATGTATTTAGTTGTTAGTTTTACTGATATTTCTAATGTTAAGTACCAAATTTCTGGGTCCGAACATCCAAAAGGAGCAACGTATTTATTAATCATAAATCTTTTTCCATCTCAGTATTATAGCAATCGATGAATAAACATTGGCGCTTTTTTACCCACCCTTTTTTTAAAGAAAAACATATGCATACGAATTTTATTCTTTTGTTACTTTCGTTGCACATGTATGTCTTTTCCTAAAGAATCAATAAAAATTAAGAAACCATAAGAATACGTGGCTAATTATTCTTCTTTAATGAACTTGATTTCGAAGTAAAAAAACCTTTTGTTTTACATGAATTGTATTATTGTTAAATGGTCGATACAGTATCAATTGTTAATTAATTAATTACTAACTGAGTAAATAATAATATACTGAATAAATAATAACTTACCTGAACTCCAGCGTATCCCTTAGGTGCCAAAAATCTTTCACATTCATCAGCAATATCGTCCCACTTCCATTCGAAAAGATGTACAATTGTATTTTTGTTAGTATCCCAGTGTGTGTCCCATTGACCTTTACTATAGCTGATGGTTGTTATAACAAATAAGATACAAATGATGTTTTTCATTTTCAGTAAGTAATAAAAATGAAATATACTTGCACCCAGATAAGTCAATGAGTAGCATTATTTTTGTATATATCCTGTATTTATATAATATTTTTTCTAGTCAGTCATGCACAAAATTGTTATCAATTCGCTGCTATGTATCTGCATGGTGATATAGAGGACACTTACACTCATGATTTATGGAGTGGTTTGTTTATGTGGTTTTATATCAAAACTGAAAAACGTTTTAAAATTTTGATACGAAATGCTTGTAAACAAGTTCCAATCGAAAGTGACAAAACAATTAGGAAAAGTGATGTTTGTGGACCAAAGATTACGAAAAAACAATTCTCAAGTTTCAAGTTGGCACTTATAATTTCATATTTGTTATCATTTTCTTTGTTACAACGACACAAAGATTGTAAAACACATATTTTTGTCAAAACACCATACACGTCACCTTAAGACATCCTGTCATGCTTTTATATCACATATGCATAATAAAATTGGATTCAACCACTGCAATTTTATGGGTCCAAATCGACTCAGGGGGATATCTGGATTATTTTTTGAGGTTATATTGGTACTAATGAGATACGTTAATTCTGAAAATTTTAGACCTCTATCTATTCTCTTATTTTTGTTTTTTTTAGATTTATTCAAAAACCAAAATAGATAAAGGTCTAAAATTTTCACGATTAACGTATCTCCTTAGCACCAATATACCCTCAAAAAATTATCAATATATACCTGTGGGGCCGATTCACTATGTTTATCGTCCTATGGCTTTGAAGATTGAATAAAAAGAAAACGAAATTATGAATTATTTTCATCGAATTCGCAGAAATAGATTTTTTCGTCAAAACAGACACGTCACCTTACGACATCGTGCAACGTTTTCATATCATACAAATTGAAATTGGTTTGAACCATTTCATCAAAGCACATGTCGCCTTTCGACAATTTTATATCATGAAAATTAAAATTGGTTAATTAGATTTACTTCTGCTAACTTCGTTTGCCTATGTAAAAGGCCTAAATTTTCATCAAAAATGTGTTCTTATTCTATTAAATTAGAAGAGTAAGTGGAATCTTCTTAATGCAATTGATTTTATGTTCCATTAATCGCATCTTGGTGTTTCTTCTTGTTTGGCTCACAAGTTAGTTTAGTGACCCCCTACATTTGATTCTTTACTTGTTTTTAATGAATTGATGTAGATTGTTATTGGTTTTGAAAGTTATATTCGGACCTTGCTTTCATAAAAATCATGTTTTTATCTTCTATATTAGGTATGGCATTACGTTTAAGGTTTTGAAATACCTTTTTAGTATCTGATGAGCCTACTTACACTTTGTTAAATACTTATTATTAATACAATTAAATCACGATTGAAGTAAAAATAATTAGGAATATTCCTTCAAGTACTTAATAATGTAATAATTTTATTAATGAAAATCCTTTTATTTATTTATAGATTTCAATAACAGATAAGTTACTAATTAATTTCCTTATCGGAATCCAACGAGATAAAATCTGCAATCAAATGCATTTTATGAAATACGAAGATGACTATTAGTCAATTAATTAAACAGTTAAGATAATGGACACAATGCAATTTGATAAGAATTATTATAGTAAAAAAAGATTCATATAGGTACGTGCAGGCATTTAAACTTACATTTTTTTACGACTTAAATTCTTTTTTAAATCTGTGGCAAATTTACCTTATCTAAATGTTTATAAGTAGGTACCTAATCAATTGAAAACTTTATTTATACACTTATTGAATTATCTATTAATAACAGTGAGGTATTGTTTTATAATAAAATAAAGAACAAAAAAAGTTAGTATAAGCACCTACCTCCCCAACAAAATCAAAAATGGTTTTAATTAATTTAAAAGTAGAATATAAATCCCGAAAACTCTGACTAAAAACCTAAATACTCCTCATTTAAATATTGTATATATATT
>NW_020439008.1:708896-709981 GCF_000699045.2 Agrilus planipennis | reverse complement strand
CTAGCAAGGAGATCGGGCTGAAACTATAGCTACAAGCTATCCAAGGATGGTACTATAGAATGTCACCTCAAGGTAGGCCTAGTGGCGTCATCTCTTGGTTAGGCCGGAAACTTATCAATCCACCCTCGTAAATTGACCGAAAGAGAAATTACAGCACAAAGGTTTGATTATTGGATTATAGAAGCCAAAGGTATAGAGATCCATGAAAAGTTGAGGAAAATTCATGGAGACAAAACAGGGATTGAAGTAATTTCAATAGGGAAAAGCCAAAATTATGGACAAACTGACGCAGAATTGAAGAAGAATTTCTTAAAGATAATGAATACATGTAGTTACAGATGATGATAATCCACTTCCATAATTTTGGTTTGTTTATAATTCGATCTGGAACATTTTTCAACAAAATTCTGTAAATCTCATCAAGAACCTGATTCCTGAAAAACCAATGCCAGGTTTTTGGTTTACCTTTCAAAGAAAATAAATACAGTTGAACCTGGATAAGTGAGAGCTCAAGGGACCGCGATCTGTTTCTCTCTTATAGAGGTTTCTCGCTAACCCGAGTTTCTAGCTTACAGAGTTACAGGAGGAATTTGTCTCACTTATAGAGGTCTATAAAAATACGGTTCGACAACACATTGAGTTTTCGTTTAGACATTATGAGGAAGTACAGGACCTTTCTTCGCAATTGCTTTTATGAACATTTTATTTAAGATAATGGACACAATGCAATTTGATAAGAATTATTATAGTAAAAAAAGATTCATATAGGTACGTGCAGGCATTTAAACTTACATTTTTTTACGACTTAAATTCTTTTTTAAATCTGTGGCAAATTTACCTTATCTAAATGTTTATAAGTAGGTACCTAATCAATTGAAAACTTTATTTATACACTTATTGAATTATCTATTAATAACAGTGAGGTATTGTTTTATAATAAAATAAAGAACAAAAAAAGTTAGTATAAGCACCTACCTCCCCAACAAAATCAAAAATGGTTTTAATTAATTTAAAAGTAGAATATAAATCCCGAAAACTCTGACTAAAAACCTAAATACTCCTCATTTAAATATTGTATATATATT
>NW_020439008.1:705401-708777 GCF_000699045.2 Agrilus planipennis | reverse complement strand
GCTGGAAGCTGGCGGAAATTTTAAAATGGCGTGGATGCGCGGTGGCAAAAGTAGGCAGTTTTAGGTATAAAGATTGCAGCCCTCATTCTTCAGTATTCCTATCAGGGGCGTAGATTAAATATTTAAAAATAGGGATCAGTGAGCAAGTAATAGACATACAAACAGAAGAACTAATTGTTGATGTTGGTGACAGTGATAGAGATTCCGATGATGACAGTGAATGTGAAAACTAACTATAAAACCAAAGCAATAGGTTAATTTTTTCTTTTTGATAAGTCATGTTTTTACATTGTTTTCTAGTACGCTACTGTCCCATCTGTATTAATACTATAATTTACGCCTACTGAAAGCTTATTTGTGTATCGGTTCCAAGTGACTTACCCAGGTCATAAATGGGCAAGTACCTGCGCGACGCTCGCCAGCTTCCTTCGTCAGACCTGTACCTACGTTATGAATGTAACAACGCGTTACTGTCATAACGTAACACTTTACATTTTAGTATTTTAAATAAGTGGTAAAAACAAAATATATGAAATAGCTTTCACTAACGGGGTCGTGACATAAACAAAAAAAAATTCACCTCCCTTCAGTAAGCTACTTTTGTGATATCACAACTACAAGTTTAGAGAATAGACGTTGTAGATACTGGTAAATTTGTAATAGTTAGTGGGAGTGAGGACGATGATGAAAGTAAAACAAGAATTATGTTTAAATAGACAAATTTTTATTTCTCAATCATTAATTCTATCCTCTCATATTAGCGTTACCCCAAATAGTCCAGTCAAATGAGGGAAATGGCTGAAGAGAACTTTATAATGGAAAAAATGATTGAAACACGAATTTCGTAAGGAACACAAATATGTAAATGAAAATTATTTGGCCTGTATAGGAGGGGGGGAGAAAATCCGCAAAAACAATTGCAAATTCGATTATCTTGTGAAATATGAAAGATATGGAAAAAAAGTTTCAATAAAAGCTTATCACAATGCCATTTTGCAAAAAAAAAGTATTGATATTTTAATCGATTCGTAACTTATCTTAATCGGTTAAACTATCTTTTCAGAGAATAAAAATTTTGGGTAACTTTACTAACAAAAGATTCGTCGATGATTGATTTAAACTATATGAACTACAAAATAAAATATACTGTGTACTATGATTTGATCTTTTCAAAGCAACTCAAGTCGCGAGAAGTTAGCTTCGCATCCTTTAAATAGTCGCACTGTAGGGCTTGATTGGCAATTATGCGTTCTTCAGGGTTGTTAGTGGAAGCTAAGTAAAAATAAAAAAATAGAAATTAAAAAACTTAAAATTTTTGGATATTCCTTCATGGACCTCTTCAATTTTCGGAACAAGAAAAAGTTATACGGGGCCAGATCTGGGGAATACGGTGGCTGCGGCATTATTTTTTGGCCAAAAATTCGCTTACAAGCAACGATGTCTAAGCAGGGGCGTTCTCATAGTGCAAAAGCCAATTTCTGTTCTTCCAGAAATCTGGACGTTTCTGGCGAATTACTTCGCGCAAATTGCGCATAACTTGCAGGTAAAACTAATGTAGGTATAATCTTTATTATTAATGAGACACTTGAATTTTTGTGGGGTTAATTCAATGTATTAGTGAATTAATTTTACCCACTATACAGATAACCTCAAATTACCTGGTTTAACGCACCAGTACGTACTCTATCAACAAGGTACAAGGATGTTCGACCTCATTATATGAAGTTATCTTTATTAGTGGGTAAAATGAATCTAAAAAAGTAATTCACTAATACATTGTATTAAACCTGCAATTATAATTAAAAACAATTATGATTCTACATTAGTTCCACGATTCTGTGGCCTATAGTCTTATCGTGTCGTCGGTTTATGCCGGTGTCACCTAACTGTAGCTTGGTGGTAGAATTTTGATGAGTAAAACCAGAAGCCCGGGTTCAGTTCCCGGCAAGGGAGTGAAAGTAGCGGTAATTTCTCTTCATTAATTGAGATTAGCTGTAGTAGATAAATTTAATTTAAAAAGTTAATTCACTGACACATTTTCTTCTAATACATTACTATATCTCAGACACATATTTTTATTTACTCATTGCTTTGATCGCTTTTTATTTGTAGTTTACTGACTGGACTATAACTTTTTATTTGTATATCTTACATACATAACATAAATCTTCAATAATTTTAATCACTTATTCATGAAGTATTAGCCCAACATGTTTTTTTTTTTCTATAAAATAAATTGGAAGCAACAATAAACTAATTGCTTGACTTAAGTCTAATGTACTGAAGTGAAAATCTCTAAATTGTTTGCTTGTTTATTTGAAACTAAATAAACTGCTGAGGGGGTAAAAGTGAAATACCTACTCATTGATTGTAACTCATAGTACAGTCGCACCTGGATAAGTGAGAGCTCAAGGGAACGCGATCTGTTTCTCTCTTATAGAGGTTTCTGACTAACCCGAGTTTCTAGCTTACAGAGTTACAGGAGGAATTTGTCTCACTTATAGAGGTCTATAAAAATACGGTTCGACAACACATTGAGTTTTCGTTTAGACATTATGAGGAAGTACAGGACCTTTCTTCGCAACTGATTTTATGAACATTTTATGAACTGACTGTAATAAGATTAATAAACAAGTCGATACGCACATTTGACTATAACAAAATAATAAAGACTTACTCGGTCATTCGCAGATTTGCTCATTCGAATGAAATAAGAGTCTCTTGAAATTTAAGAACGAGTCATAAAATAGCAAAAGTAAACTGTCGTTTATAGAGGTATAGACAAGTAGCAATCTCACTTAAAGAGGTTCACGCATGAAAAATGACTGTCACTTATACAGGTTTTATGTTTCTCACTTATAGAGGCTTTAGAAGGGCAAAATGGCGGGACCTGGTAAATACTCTCATTAATAGAGTTTCCTCGCTTACCCATTCTCACTTATCCAGGTTTGACTGTAATAAGAAACTACATAATAACTACTATGTCTATTACATAACCAATCAGGCTGGCATTTGAGTTTTCGATGTAATAAAATGGAACGAGTATTGAATAAGGAGAACAGTATAAATTGCTATTATGTGCACGTCTAATAATTTAACCGACTAAAAGGCCATTAGCCATCGACACTGTGCCATTACGTTTCAAGTGTTAAAGTAAACGGCCGTGGCTGTAATATTGCCAAATTATAATTGCACTAAAAGTTTAACTGCTGCTGACATATGTCGATTAACTACGCCATTACCTATACGAACAAGTGAAGGAAACAAAAAAGTACACAAACAACTTGTTTAATAGTTTTTTTATTATAAACGACAATTAGGTGCACAGTGAAAATTTGAAATAAATAAAACTAGTGGTACTATTTATATATATATA
>NW_020439008.1:667878-704528 GCF_000699045.2 Agrilus planipennis | reverse complement strand
TCAATATATAAAAAACAACATTAATTATTCGTTTCATGCAATCCTTTTCATGTTAGGATTAGTGAAGCGAAGTTAGCACCATGAAATTTTTATTCTTTTCTGTATTATACTTTTTAATTAACTAGTGATAAAAATGACCTTTATAAATGCCTTTTCCGAATTCCACCATTTGCCCAACTAATTGTTTAGACATATATTGACAAAAATATAATAAATAACCTACCTTTTTTTAAATTTGTCCCGTTGTCCCGTAATATTTACATTATAAATTCGACAGTAAATTAACATACTGTAAAATTAAATTTCAAATCAGGGCAACCAAAAACAAACAAGAGGTGAAAATTTTCTATTTTTATATTTAAGATAATGACCTTTTGATAGTCAGGTTATAGTTAGTTTAAGTTGTCTTAGTTCCTTATAATTCTAATATCTAATGCAAATAATAGTTTTGAGCATCAATGGGACTCATTCGTAACGCTACAGAAAATTTTAGCTAAAAAAATTAACTACAATAACTCAATAATATACAAAAACATTAATTAGGTAACTACTAATTACATTTAAATTAATACGACACATGTACATACTACGTAACGTTTTTATTATATTTTTTTATGTAACTCTTTATTACATTTTGTACTTCTCGTTGGTGCCAATTTAATTCCTAAGCCCGATTATTTACCACGTGGGTTTTAACAATCTGTAGTATTTCTGATTTTATCTTTAAAATCGTTAATCTAAATTAATATGTTTTAAGTAAGTAGGTATCTATTTTATCTAACATTTTATCCATTCGTATGTAATTATTATTAATTGAAAACATTATAGCCTTGGAAAAGCGTCATAAACTAGGGTCAACATGTTAGTTTCAAATCACAAAAAAACAAGTTTGATTTGACTTAATTCCTTTCAAGTTGAAGTCAGCATTCTCTTGTAAATGGGGGTGCACACCAGGACACATTACCATCATTTACCTATGTATCTGTTGTAGTCAAAGGTCGAAGATCAGATGTTCCTGAGTTCGATCACTCAATTCTTGATCCAAACTAACTATGCTTTTCGACCTTCGACTTACGAGTTTTATTGCTGTTCGGTTAACTTTCATCATCATCACAACGTCGTCAGTCCTAAGACTGGTTGGGCACACACCTCCACTCCCTCCTATCCTGAGCTAATCTTCGCATTTCCCCAAAACTAGAACAACCCACATCCTTAATTATCTGCGAACAATAATCTAATCTAGATTTACCTCTTCTCGTGTTTGTGCCTCTAATATGTCTCTGACTAGACCTTCATGCCTGAGAATATTTTTAATTGACTTCCATAGAGTCCTCTGTACTCCTATTCTTTTTAATACTTCTTCATTTCTAACCTTCTCTATCCACGGTATCCTCATCATTCGCCGGTAACACCACATTTCGAACGCTTCTAACCTTGAAACTAAATAAACTGCTGAGGGGGTAAAAGTGAAATACCTACTCATTGATTGTAACTCATAGTACAGTCGCACCTGGATAAGTGAGAGCTCANGCGCTATCCTTTATTTATATCCCTACTACTCCTTTTGTCCTTACTTATCCGACTTCCTAGATATTTAAAATCAGTCGCCTCTTCTAATTTTTCATTTCCTATCTTTACATTCGCTCTTTCCCTACTTTTTCTTCCTTTACATATCAGTATTTTTGTTTTACTTTTATTTATTTTCATACAATAATCTTTTGTCAATACCGCTTCCATTTTATTTAAAGCTATCTAGATAGATAGTTAGATGCTGATACTGCTATATCATCTCCAAATATAAGCATACTAATGTTTTGCCCCTGTATATCTATCCCTATAGTTGTACTGTCTTTATTGATGTTGATTGCGTCTTCGATGTATAGATTAAGAAGTAGCGGTGACAGTGTGCATCCTTGTCTGACTCCCTTCCTAATATTTACTTCACTACGTTGCTGCTCTATAACTGCCTGTTGCTCATTATACAAACTATATAAGTATCACTCTTCTATCTCTGTGACTCATCCCTACATTTTTAACATCTCTCCCAGTTAATATTGTCAAAAGCTTTTTCTAAATCTGTAATCCTATATGAAAAGTTAATTTATCTAGACAAGATCAGCAGAAATAAAATTGTAACATTTTTAGCACACAATACGGTAAGGAAGTTTTCTTCCTGTTTCCATTTGCAGATTCTGTGTTACGGATAATCTCGTATTTTATTATCAACATCTAAAACTTTACTTTAAAACAGAATATTTTGCTTTTGATATTTGAGTACTGAGATTAATCACTTCTATAAATCGACTTGGGTTTTACGTTGGTCTTGATATTGAGGTCAGCATAATAAATTTAAATAGGAAAATAGAAATCAAGATCTTATCGTACTGCCAGTGTTTCCTGATTTTCTATAAGGGATGACACATATCAAATAAATTGACAGTGGAAGGCTCGTTTGATTTTAAGTGTGAAAGTTATGTTTCTTCGTGGGATCCATCTACGGCTGGTTAATGCATTAAATATCACCGATTTTTGAAAAAACCTTCATAAAACCTCTAATATGAGGCAAAACGTTGGTTGTTTTTTAAAATAAAAAATATTTTCGCCACTTATTTGGCAAATATTATTGTTGGAAATCAACGATGAGTTTAGTTCTATAGTAATATGTACGTATTCGTATTGTCGAGGTCACTTTTAGACCACATCTGGGTTTTATGGCCCTAAGAAGGCTGCAGAGATCTTTTGTACATTTTCAAATTTAGCTCCTAAGAAGCTCCCGTTGTGTTAACACGTTTTGTGTTGTTACTGACCAATAATGTACAATTGGAGTTTTACTATTTTTCATTACTGTTACAAACCACTGAACCATTGCCAATCTTAATATAACCAACAATTATTTTATTAATACCACTCAGAGGAAGAATTATGGAATATATTATTCAATGTGCATCTTCATCACTTATCGATTGTTAGGTTATGAGGTTGGTGATAAGGATAAGGATGTCTGTAAGCCGGTACATTCTCTACTACCTCAATACAACCCTAATAATGATATCACCGAGCGCCTTATCTTGTATTACTTTATCGAGGGTTGTTTTTCATCTAGTAAAAATCTGAGATTTTCACTAGTCTCAAGCTTAATGATTGCGTAATCGTCCTGTATATATCGAGCAGTTAGTTGGACAGGTAGATACTCTTAATTTTTGTCCGTATTTATTATTTCCACTTTCCTGAAGATTACGACTGCCAGTTTATAGCTGTGGCAATTATAGTATAAAAGCCATTAAGTGTTTACAGCGTCGATTATGTCGCTTACACATCCTAAAAATTTCACTCACCTGAGCCCACGGACGCAATTTAATCACTTCTTTAATGCAAACGCTGAAAGTTATCGCCATTTATTCGCCCATAAAGACTCATTCCCGATGTTTGAAGACGTGTTATTTCGCTGACTAGGGTCAACAGTATAATGCGGGCTGTAAATTGTTTCTTTGTCTTTTTGTTGTTTGTTTTAGTTATTCAACGTGTCGATACATGTAATAACAATTTTAGTAACTTAATGAAATTTTCTTTATTATCTCATCGATCCGTAATTTACGAGCCGACCTGGGACGGTTGGAGAAATTAAATGACCACCACCACATAAAATATTAATTGGTATCACCACGAGCGTATTTAAATGGCCATTAACAAATTTACACATGTATTATATATCTTTGATAAGTAAAGTGGTGTAATAATTGGGATACTCTAAGTATAGTATAAAATACCCCTTATATTCACCGGAAGCAATTCATAGCATTTCAATCTTGGAGCTATAATATTTTTGTTGTTGACTTTTCCAACTTAATTTTCGGTATAGATTATTTATACAATTTTTGGAAAATAGTTCTAGAGAATGTTGCGACAGTTATAAAAATAACCCACACGTACGTCAGTTTGTCACATAAGTATCATAATTCTATATATATGGAACCCTTTGATATTTAATATTGGTTAATACATCAACGATTAATGTGAAAATTCATCTTCCATTTATACCGACTATAAATTATCTTAAGTTAATGACAAAAATTTGTGGTTGTTGTCACACCCCCGCCGGGAATCGAACCCGGGACCTTTGATTTTACGCACCATTGCTAGGACCATTAAGCTAGGAGGGATAACAACAGCAACAACGACAAACCTTACTCAAACGTCACAGATCTGTCGAACTAATGTAATTATATTAAATTGTGTAAATACTATATATATATATGGAACACTTTGATATTTGATAGTGGTTAATATATCAAATATTAAGTGAAAATTCATTTTCTTTCCATTTGTACCAACTGTAAATTACCTCAAGTTAATGAGGAAAAGTTTGCAAAATAATTTCGGTTTCGATTCCCGACGAGGTTGTAACAACAGCAACAAATTAATTTTCATATTAATATTTGAAATGTCATAATTGTTTGTTGAAATGCCAAGCTAGATTTAATCTAAAATCAGCGGTTCGCAATTGTCTTTTTTTGCTACGGAAACTAGGTTTTTTTGGTAGAACTCCATCTCGACAATAAAAAAATTAATTGATTGTTTTATTTCTAAAACCCCTGACACCTCATTGTTGTAATGTTCCATCTTGAATCCATTTTTCGCCAAGTAAACCTTAAGCTCGTCACTTAATTTTATTAAGCCAAATTTTCAAAACACCATTGAGGTATTGCCAAGGCGATTTATCTTTTCGTGGATAGTTGGAAAGTAAACTTACCAAAAAAGTCAAATTTTCAAAAGTTTCGCACATTGCGATTAATGTGTAAATCTGAAAATTCAAAATTCCGTCCCGCGTGAAGAAAATTTGTCTCTAAGCAGCACTCTATGGAAAAAATTAAACTTTTGCACTTTTTCTTCGAAACTACAAACACAAATCCACTCGCAGCCAAAAATCAGTTTCAAGCAAGGCTTGTGCTCGCTACAATTGATAAAGATGCAGCAACTGGCGATTGTCTTCTTTGAAATTGATGATTTCGTCCTAACAGCGGCAATATGGTACAAACCCGTTAATACGTACCATGTCACATTATTGCAACAACAATTCTACAGTGACTGACCTACACCAAGGAATAATATTGTATTTCTGAATTGGTTTATTGAACTTCACATCGATTTCTGTTACACCTTGTATTCCCTAGGCAAAAATTTTCAGTCACTCCCTAGTCTCTCAGAGTCTTTCAGCGTCTCTCACAGTCTTTCACAGTCTCTCAGTTATTGCCTAGGTGTTTTTATGGATCTCTCACAATCTCTATATGAGAGACTCGAACGATAAAATTGTTAATTCAGAGATTCGAGTCTCTCACAGAGAAACTGAATGAATAAAACTGAAAAATTGAAAGAATCGAATCTCTCGTAGAAAGACTCGGATTTCTGAAATATGTTGAACTTAGAAAATTTTAACTATGTCTATCGAGACACCACTTATTGAGAGAATCGAGTCTCTCGTTCAGAGACTGGATACGAAATGAGGATCTCTCTATGAGCAACTCAAGTCTCTCGTTGAGAGACGCTAAACAGTTTTTTTGACTGTCTCTCTCAACGGCACCAGAGACTCTGAGAGACTAAACATTTGTATATCGGGATTGTTAAAATCTATATTGAAATACAACTGAGGTCTATTAATAGATCTAAGCTATTTCAGCCAATACTTTCCAGTCGGTCAATTAAGCGAATTAACACAAAAAAGACACGCTAAATAAATCCCATATAATAGACAGATTTTTAATCATCCATCCGAATCGCACTGACTGCATCGTATACAGTTTAAGTCTACTTCTTGATGGGTGAAAATCGGATTAATAATCAAAAAAGGAAAATCGTAATACATCTTTATACATACGTATGTACATATTTGCACGCCACACAACAACTCTATTGCCGCATATACGTGCGTACCCACTCGTTGTTAATTAAATGGCTTATAAAAATGAGATCTGCGAATACGAAGTGCAGCGATAATTAAAACGCCGCTGCAGCTTGTTGTCAGGTTATTAAAAATACCGACAATTATAATAATAATATTAATATTCGAAAGCTGCTGCTTCACTCCGCACGGATGCTTCGCATGCATGCACGTGCACGATTACTCACTCGCAGAGAAACTTCTTTGTGTGCATGTAATGTACGCATACGTTGGTCGTAGGTAATACGCTTAATTGGCTCTAATTGACGGACAAACTTCTTATATTAGCACTTCACTCCGCGATCGAAGACAGCAACGTGATGGTTGCGTTCGAACGAAACAACTTTCACCTGCGTGTCTTCCCATCAATTAACGAGAAAAACTTCTACAAATTAACGTCACACGAATTAAGTGTGATTAAAAGGCCGGAAAGCCTGCGTAAAAACGGTAATCGCTGATTTTAAGGAGGCATTCTCAGCAGGAAATACGAACCGGCAATTTTTTCGACATCAATTTAATCAGAGGATATTGGAAGTAGCCCTTTCATGGTCCAACATCAAAATCAATAAAAAGTTTGTTAAAATTATTAAGTTGTAACTTACGATTACAATAATTAGACGTTGTACATAGAGAGTCTTAAAAATAGTATTGAAAAATGAGACTGGACTTTTTAGTATAAACCCATCGAAATCATTTATAGCTATGATTAGCAAAATAAACGAGAACCTGCATTTTTTCAGATATTGCAATTATCCACCTCCTCAATGTTGGTATACAAAAGAGGCATGACCAAATATAAAATATGTCCTTCCTAGAAAACCAATATACAGAGACAAAAAATTAGTATGCTTAGATTTGTAGATTATATAGCAGTTTTAGCATCTAGCAAAGAGAAGTCAGAGATAGCCCTAAATAAAATAGAAGCGATAATGACCATACTGAAAATATATAAAAATAAACCAGAAATGTTTGTATGCAAGGCAAGAAAAATTAAGGAAAGAGTGAATATAAAGATAAGAGTCAGATAATTCACAATGGAAGGAGCAGTAAAGATGTAAAATAAAGGATAGCACAGGGTCGAGTCGCCTTTAACACTCACTTTCATGCTCGCGAACGGTTAATTTAGAAATTTGAAAAAGATTGTTAAAGGTGTATGTGCGGCATTATACAGGTGCGAAATATGGACGGTAGGCGGGACTAAAAATAAAAAGTTAGAAAAGTTCAAACTGTAGTGTTACAGGCGAATGATGAGGATACCATGGATATAAAAGGTTATAAATGAGGAGGTAAAAAAGTAGGAGAACGGAATGCGCCATGGAAGTCGACAAAAAATAGGCGAAATAAGTTGGTAGGACACCTTCTCAGGCGTGAAGGGCTAGTTAGAGATATATAAGAAGCAGAAACAAAAGCTAAGAGGAGTAGAGGTAGATCTGGATTAGATTACTGTTCGCAAATAATTAAGGATGTGGAATGTTCTATTTTTATGGAAATGCGAAGATTAGCTCAGAATACTACAGAGGGGAGATGCATCTCTAACCAGTCTTAGGACTGATGATCCTATAATAACGATGATGAGATTTAGATCTCAAAATGTATAACGCATCTCTACTTCCTATTACGCATGCTGCGATGATGTGGTGAACAAGGTGGCCGTAAAATTCGGGCAGCAGCATGGATTCTGCTGTCTCCACCGTCCGTCTGTCACTTCCTAACTATTACCAGCATCCTTTCGATGCTTTCTAAAGAATATTGAGGGGTGTCTTCAACTCTGTTCGGCACTTTTCACAACAATGGGATAACCCCCTCACTAGCAATAGCAGGTGCGAAGAAACACTAGCGTTTTCCAAAGAGCTATAAAAATTAGACTTTTAGGTCTATTTGCGATAGAGGAAGAATAAAACGAATTACTGTCCTCTTACTGGCTTAGGAGAAAAATCGCAGAAATTATATATGTAAAAGGACTTGGTTAATAACTTACTTACTTGACAAAACAAATTGTACAATTTCGAAAACACTTTTTGCACTAACAGTGGGGTTCATATGGTAATGGAAATAAACGATTTGAAATTTCCCATGAATTATATATATGCACTCCTCTGTAACAAATCCTAACAATAACAATTGGAGGTAGATTACATTTCATTTTTCCAACTAAGGTGTCAACAAGTCAAAACACCGAGTTTGTTGTTGTTATTTTGAGAGTATTAGTGTTTTTTGAATACTAAATTTGCGGGAATGTTACAATAGAATTACCGTTATAATCGATTTTGTTATAACCAAATACCACTACATATGGTTTGAAATAAATCAGTTCTCTGTATAATTTAGGTATGTGAAAAACATTTATGGTGGTACCGAAAAAACCATAATTTTGTTATTTCTCTTGCCTAAATGCTAGGAACCACATATAATTGCTCAGAAAACGAAGGTTAATTTTTTTACGAGAAAGAAATTTAAATCGAATAGTGAAAAAATCACGTCGGTCACATCAAAATGACTATTCTCCTTTGAATACCTTCTTACAAACGATCTTGTAAATTTAAACACGTCAAAAACCTAACGGTACAGAATCTATTACTATAAAATAATTAGAAATAACTCCTTTGCTTATTTTACATCAATTAGAAATATTCAATATTTATATTAGCTACATTAACGTGAATTAATTTTTGAGTTTATTATCACCACTACAAATAACCTTGAATTAATGAGGAAAGATTGTTTCAGTTATCACTCCCTCGTCGGGAATCGAACCCGAACTCCTGAATTTCCGCATCATTGCTCTACCACTAAGCTGCGAGAGGTGATAGCAGCAAACAATTATTGTAGGAAAGTTGTTGCTCAAATAACACAATCAACCTATTAACAAATCAAAACATAAATACTAAAAATAATAAATATCAACATTAACAATGAGTCCTTTAGTAAATTTTTTTTAAGGTTAATTTCAATTCATTAAAGTGAATTAAAAAAAAATTAACTCAAAAAGTAATTCACTTTAATGTATTGAAATTAACCCTACAAAAATTCTTCTGAATGTCTCAATGTTAATATCGATATTTACTATTATTTAGTATTCATGTTCTGATTTGTTAATAGGTTGATTGTGTTATTTGAGCAACAACTTTTCTACAGTAATTCTTAAATCGTCATATAGTTTATTGCAACGTGGTCAAATGAAAGTTCATGATCAAGGGAAGTTTTACCGAAATTTTGGATTGACAGAATTTGATTGTTAAGATTTGTTTTATACAAATATCTATAGGCAGTATATTACGATCTAGTAGGTATTGTATTTGCTACTTCTGAAGTATTTTATGCATTATTATTATTAGACAAGGCCTTACTTATGTACCTACCAACTTATCTAAAAACTAAATCGACATATGTAAACTGTATCTTACTTGCAGATTCTGTTACCTGGAAGTAGAATTTTTAGTAATAGACCAAGCGGTATCTGTTTGAAGTAATCTATGTTTGGGTAAGTTGGGTAAACTCCAAAAAGTCCTCATAAGTAATAATTTTACCATGCGCCCTCGCCAAAACCTAGGCTTAATTTTTTATTAAACAAAGATGGAAAAAAATTAGAAAAAAAAACGTTCTTAGGCGAAGATCACTATTATACAATAATGCATTGATGTATGATGCTTAACAATTCTTTATTCACTGCTGCCGCCCCCAAAATTAAGCGGGTAGAGCACATCATTCTCGATTCAGTTAATAATAGTCTTATAAGTACTAATTATTATAATACGTTTTTTTTTTGTATCACAGAGTTGTTTTCGCCGATTAATATCAATATTTGGATTACTGATATTTTGTGATTAAGTCTTATGTAAGTACTTAAGAATAAACTAGTGTTCTTATTGTTAATAGATCGACTTCTTCTTATTGTTAATAGATCTACATATATATTGTAGCGAACACGAGTGTGTTTGTGTGCGATCGGGCACACGTGTGCGTGAACGGCTTATCGATTCGCCGACTAACCGCGGACGCCTTTCTTCATGGTCGCCGTATTTGTAAATGTGTGTGTCGTACCTGCGTTCTGGGAAAGCAGTTAAACAGTTCAAAGAAAAAATAAACTATCTGGATGTTTCCAGAAGGGTCCCGAAAGTAAACAAAAGAGTATTTAAAGGAAGAGATGACCGCCGAGAGGAGAAATAAATTGACCGTTGCAGAAGTAAATCAAGAAATAAATAGCCCAGCAAATAGTGATATATCAACAGTAGTGTAAATAAATAGAATAATTCATAACCTAAGATTAGTAATAATTTAATAGTGTTTTTAAGTTCTTCAATAATTAGTGTAAATAAATAGTTTTTGTCGTTATCAGTCTTAGAAGTAAATTTTGTTAAACCCACGAACATTACAATATATAATTCAGCATGAAGTTTAAAATTAATGAATAATAATAACACTAACAATTTGAAAATCAGCACTGACAGTAGTAGTACGAATGTTCTTTATGATCCTTGTTTTCCTTTATAAGCGCAAAACTCTAGAGTAATTAAACAAAAACGAGCTCTTATCTGATAGACGTCATCATGCATGGAAGAAATACTGATATTTTAACCTTTAATGTAAGTGTAATTATTAAATGCTTGAGTTTTCATTGAAGCATTTGCAAAATATAAAATTGTACACGGATCAGGATAAACTCCAACAAATTTAATTAGAGAAATTTTCGCTTGTTTTTCGATCTAACTGCCTTCCGTAGGTGAATATGGCCCAGAATAATTTTACAATAATCAAAGGCCATTCGCTTTTGTTTGGTGGCGCAAAGCGGCGTCTCGACTCAGTCAGTCGCAGCAATAATTTCGATTGAATGTGTCGGTAGAGAAATCCGTTAACGAAGACGTTAAATTAGCATTAATTCAATCTGCGAACGTATTATTGGGGTTTTATTGTGCGGAAAAAGTCGCTCGACATTTCCTTGCGTCAGCAGATTGTAAAACGAACTCGCGCGCCCTCCGAAGCCATAGTCTAACACATATACACACATACATGTGTATATAGGAAGGCACATACACACACAAAAGTAAACGGGGCGACACTATTTAAAATACACCGAAATGCTACCGGTTACAGTAGCGACTCGGGGTTGTTGCCTTAGGGACTGTTTAATTTTAAAATTACTAGATACAAGAAAGAAACTCAAAGCATTTTTAAAACACAACCACAAATTTGGTTATTATTCTGATAAAAACTCTTTTCAATTTCTTATTATCTTTTACATATTGTTTATTTTATACAAGTAACTAGCGACCCGCCCCAGCTTCGCACGGGTGCAATGCTGATACTAAATATATTTTTGTTTTGTTTACATTTTATTATCGAGGAGGAGAAATCTTCAAAACACACCCCCTGAACATACTAAATATACTACAGAATGTCTTTATATACAACATTCATAGTTTTTTTTGTCATTAGATAATACAAACCGGCCGATATCGCCGCAACCGCTATGTCCATGCATTTTAATTTAAATTACATGCTGTAAAGGGCCATATTGATCTATATTAAATACACAAAGTATTTAAGATACTTAATCGGATCAGAATTAATGCTGTATTGCTTACAATCGCTTCGTAAATAAGTCATTATTTCTCATAAAAAGTAAAGGATAAAAAATGGTTATTGTGTGTTATCCCTAAGAGATAGACATATACCATCACGGACTTTTTTGTAGACATTTTCATGATGTACAATACTGTAGTACATTATTTTGATCTATCTCGTAGGGTTCAGACAGCGTTTGCAATGTAAGCGCAAAAAAAGTGTTTATTTACGACATCACATTAGAAACCTCTAAAATTATTAGTCTTTCCCTACTATATTATGCATGTATTATACATATAAACCTTCCTCTTGAATCACTATCTTTTAAAGAAAACCGCATCAAAATCCGTTCCGTAGTTTCAAAGATTTAAGCATGCATAGGGAGAGACAGCGGAAAAACGACTTTGTTTTATACTATGTAGTGATTAAGGCATCGGCTTTTGAAGATTTTTAACTGCAATATTTTCATCTAACGTTAACAGAGAAGGCGTACCGTATCCATTAAAGCAGCAATGGAATTCATTTTGCGACAGTACACACTATGTCGCTGTACGTCGTGAGCAAACTGAAGCACTTGCTCAGTTGTTAGGTATTACATAGAATTGAGGACGTTCTAAATACATGTTCTCCCACCTCCAATACAATTTTTACGGCTGAAGAGAGCAATGTAATGTCTTTGCTCGTCTGATTTTCGGAAACTGGCGAGTGCACATTGGCCGACGATGTAATAATACTTCTTTACATCCACACTCAGCCCCCGCTTGATTTTGTTTTACTTCAAAATTCAAGGGGGTGTAATTGGCTCACTTGCTGTCATTAATGAGCCGCTACTGATTCCGACAGGCACACTGTACTACTTTTATGTACATAGGTGTGTATATATACGCTACTAACTGCTATTTATGTCTTCAAATTCAATTTTCCGGTTATTGACGCTCTGTCGCCATGAGCGCGGCCCGTTTTAACGTATATCGGTTGCCTGTTAATTTAAATCTCAATTTAAAGTGAGCCGGAACGACTATTGCAATAAATCAGGGGGTACACCCTCGTCGCTCGCTCGCTCGCCCGCTCGCTGGCTCGTTTGCTTGCCCTGTGTCGTTCGCCGCCCACCCCGATTACGACCTCGGGCCACGGTCAACCTGCATCTCTTTTCGGCACTACACACAGCCCATTGTTCGCAAAATCGAACACAGTTGTTATCACATATTAACTTATTTCGACTTTATCTCATATGACACGACGAAAATTTACTAAACGGAAAAGGGAATTATTCGATATATGTTAGGTGTGGGTATTTGTATATATATTTATACATAAATATGAATCTACAGTCATTTTCAAATACAATTTTTAGATATTAACCGTGAAGTGTATAGTATGCGTAAAAAATAGAGATTTGCGAGGGATTAAGATCTTTATTTATAATATACACACGGAGAAAACTAAATTTTTATGATAANNTGTAAATGACTGAATTTGCCGTAGAAATAGTAGAATTTATTAGGTAACTTGTAATAATCTCAATTTTGACATGCTTTTTTAAAAATTATTTCAAGTTTCTTAATTATTACAATTACATTTGTAATATCAACTAAAATACCTAGTAAATTTATTTCTGCTGGGATTTTATTTTTACAAATTCGGGTCCAAATTTTAATTCTTCTATTTTCGCTTAACAACGAGCCAGTACGATAAATAATAATAAAGCAATAATCAGTTTATTCCCTAGTTCGTTTCGGACCAGAAAACAAATCTTAATACCCTTCTAAATATTATTATAAAAAAAGGTTAATGCAAAGTCATGTGCGATCCATCAACGGGGAATCGAAGTAAGGCAGATCCGAGCACGTCCGAATTCGAAGGTAATATTGTTTTATGATATTTGCAATTGTAGTGTTCAGGGCAAAATTGAGGGCGTTGGGAGGTTGTACATAGAGAAAAATCTAAACACTACAATGCTTAGCAGCCCAACAACATCAACTCGACAACAAACATTTTTTAAAGTTTTTTTTAAGAGTTATTTTAGCTATGTTAATTCTTAGACGATCCAATGGATTTTAATGAGCTGTCTTCTAATTTTTTTTACTGATATCCTTTAATAAGCAGTCAAACAGGAGTTCTTTTGACCAGATTTCGAGAGAATACAAAAAAAATCTCCTGAATTTTTTAATGATTTCACATTTCTGAACTGGTAAACCTTTTCGTTTCGTTTATGTTCCACAAGGATTCCTTACTTACTTTGAGAGTAGTATAATTATTTCCAATCGTATCCGTCTATTTCTCCAGCTCACTTTTTCCGGTTGGTTACTTTTCCGGAGTTTAGAAATTCCGGATCTCTTTTCTTCAGTTAGTTCAAAGTGAATAGCAGCTATTACACCTATTTTAAAATTCGCGCTGGATAATTTTTGCCAGGAATTATTCACTGCCGAAGAAATGTCTATCCGGAGAATTGGATGAGGAAAATTAACCGAGATTCATTTCCGACAGTTTGTATGTGAGTAATATAATGTTTTTTTTTGAGAAATACCCTTTTATCGTACAACGCCACATTTTAGAGGATTCCCAAGTTGATTCTAATGTCTAATATATAAGCAAAACATCGGATATTACATTTTCAATAAATTAAGACAGTTGTTCTTTTATTTAAGGGGCTAATTGGCATATACATTTTAGATTTAATTTTGCAACCTTCTTGTACAATGGTTGGAATGTTTCTGGTGAATGCGGCGGATAGCTCACTTTTTCACTACAAATAAATCATTCAAGATCGGTTCCTTAAAAATCCATGTTTAGGTGACCCTAGAAACAGACTTCCTGAAACCTTACAAATATTCCAATTATCCCCGGTGAGCGGTTAGTTGACTCTATTAGTAATGTGTAAAGGATTCTTCATAATTAACTCAATATTTGATATTAACTACAAATTCAGCATTTACGTTTTCGCTTATTTGAGCTGGTGGGTTCAAATTTTCCTATAATTTTACTTTGTTTGTATCAAATTGGATTAAGTGCTTCGAAGCGTCATTAAGAAAGAACCCCTGTTTCATACTTTTCCTTATTAGCGAGTAAATTGTTTTGTTCTGACGAACATGTAGATTAGTCTCAGGCGCTACCAAGTTTTATTTTTCAGAAGAGTGGATAACCACGGTTCCACGCATGCTCTTCTTGTTTTGATGTTTGAGAGTGTGTAGCATCCATCTTGGTTTGGAAATTCCTGCTATAGCTATGTTAATGGGAGCATACGTGGTTATCCCAATTAACCCCACAACCCCATCTAAAACAAAACCGTCACAGCAGCGCCTCAATTTTATCTACACCTTCACCAGTACAAAAATTTACTCGTCAGTCAGAAAAACAGTGTGACGCCTCCAAGCTAACTGAAAATATAGTTCAGGGAATAAAGACAAAATAAAGACCGAACGTTAGAAAAATTAGGGAAAAGCCGGATTTTTGCTTGAATCTTCCTTTTGTGGTTCTAAATAAAATCCCAAAAGTCTTCATTGATACAAGCGCCTCTAAAAATGTTACTCGAGGTCAAAGATCACAACGAACGGTTTGTCGCAAATATCTCATTAACGGCCACAGTTATTGAAAAAATAATGGTTACCAAATTTGTAGCTTAAGGAATTGCCAATAAAAAATATCATATTATTTTTTTTGAGAAAATTAGATTTCAAAATGGTAATGTTTGTTTCTTATGAAACGTGCACTTCTTACCACACACCCTTTGAGGTACAGTACAAGATGCGTTTTTTTTTAGGTGTCCCCAGTAGGCATAATCTACGTCTATTTGTGATTGACATTCTTAGTTTATGAAGATAAATAGTGAAAAAACAAGTAAATAAAGTAAACAAATCATCATCATCATAAGGTCTTCAGTCCTAAGACTGGCTGGACACGTACCTCCACTCTTTCCTATCCTGAGCTAAACTTCGCATTTCCCTAAAACTAGAACAGCCCACATCCTTAACTATTTGCGAACAGTAATCTAATCTAGGTCTACCTCTACCCTTCCTAACTCCTGTTTCTGGTTCTAATATGTCTCTGGCTAGACTTTCATGCCTACCAACCTATCTCGCCTATTTTTTATTGACTTCCATAGAGTCCTCTGTTCTCCTATTCTTTCCAATACCTCTTCATTTCTAACCTTTTCTACCCACGATATCCTCATTATCCGCCTATAACACCACCTTTCGAACGCTTCTAACCTTTTCTTTTCCGCCGCTCCCACTGTCCACGTTTCGCACCCGTACAACGCCGTGCTCCAAACATACACCTTTAACAAACTTTTTCGAATTTCTAAAGTAAAAAAATATGAAAAACTTATTTATTTTTTTATTGCGAGAAGTGATTATTGATATAGAAATTATAATAGGTTGTTTTTGTTTATTTATCCGTAATTATGGTGAATGGTGCACTGTTGCGTTCACTCTTTATTTGTTAAATTTAGCGCTCATTCTAAATAATCCCGATCTCCCCTACCTTGTAAAATATCATAATATACCTTAATTTGATGAGCTTAGCCTAACTGAACCTTTTATTTAATTAGTTTATCTATGAGAACCCTGTTGTACATTTTCACTTGCGAGTTTTTCGTACATCGTAGGTGACTACAACTAAAATGTTCTCATGTATACTTCGTTGCGATCAACTACAGCGCACCGGTGAAACTTTCGCCTGCTCACTGTTTCTTCCTCAAATTTTCTTTTTCCTAGGTGCTATACCTGTGTAGCCATTTATGTGATATCTCTTTTCTATTGCTAACGCATAATTTTTAAGAGCAATCTGTTTTATTTGCTCAATTCATTCATTTTTAATAACCATAGGTCATGTAAAACAATGTAATGAATATTACATTCACTTATTAAATTAACTTCTATCATCAATCTAAAGTGTTGAAATAGGCTTGTCTATAACATAAGATTATGTTTCCGTCATTGTTAATATCTCCTTCTTATTTTATATTATATTTAATAAGTCTTTGACAACAGTAATCTACATCGCGTGATTTTCCCTGCAAGAAAATGTGCTACTCTTTGGAAATAATTTTATAAACCTCACAATTTTTAATTTATATAACAATATTTGCTATATGGCATAACGATAATACTGATTAATAATTAATAAAAAAATCTCTCATTGTCACATGCAAATTTGAATAGACGTATTCCTTGATAACATACGAAAAAAAAAAATACTGAATTAAAAAAATAGAACACAAATGAGATTTTTACAGTCAAATTATGCTTAACTTGCAGAAAGTTAGAACCATCACGTTTTCGGTCCTTCCGATCAAATTTGGAATCGAAATAGCATTTCATATACTGCCTCATTTTATATACAAAACGGAGGGCCATAGGAAAACTGATATTTATGTGAATACATGTGTTCGATAGAACCCTCAGCTAACCCTCCCTGCTCAAACCGACCATTTCAAATTGATGACGCGTCCTTTGAGCCAATTTGTATGTATCATTTTTTTCGATGGAAATTTTATGTGTGGTCAGAGTGCAGTCATTAAGAGTAACAAATCGAAAAAACGAATCGTGCCTATTTTAATGTTTCTATTTAACTGCATTTAATTAGGTTATCTAATAATAAATAACGCAATTAATTTAGAAAAAATACATAGTATCTATAAATATAATATTTACCAAAGTTATAGTGGTAGGTACTAAAGTCGTAGAAAACAATGTGTAATAGAATAGAATTAAAAAAATGATCTAAACCTGAAATCCGGTAAAAGGATAATGTCGAATTGGAACACAGGTAATGTAAAATCAAATATTTTTAAAAAACTACTTGAAGGTTGCATTTCTTTCTCTTATAATGGGCGTTCAAGTATTACGTAACGCAATTTGGGGAGAGGGGGATCTCGTAAAACGTTACGATGCGTTACAGGGGTGGGAGGGTATCTTCCTTACAACACGTTACGTTACATTGTTTTTTTTTTTAATAAAAAGAATACAACGTGTAATTATATAACACGCTACTTAAGTGAAACATCTTCAAACACACAAACATAACGGGATAGGGGTTAAGGAATTGGTTTAATGGTATTATTTGTACACTATGAATTTAAATTTTACACTATACATGTCGCAGTTGCCTGTAACGAACGTTGCATTGAAGCGCGCTCACGGCTCAAGCGATCCCCACTACGAACTCTACTACGTAGCCGAGTAGAGTAGAGGGGGGACATCCGTTGCATGATTTCGTTACATAACAACTCGCATGAAACGAACTTACCCTACCGTGCATAAAGAAGTTTCACTTCAAAAATTAGGGAATTTAAACTACCAAGTTGGCAACCCCTTTCGTTTACGTTTTACGGGGAATCTCTCGATTATATTGTACGTCATTTAATGTCGTTTTCGTTCTCAGTATTCGTTAGTGTTTATGCAGAAGCACATTGCTGTATTCGGTGTTATTAAAGTGAGTTTATAGTGTAATGTGCTCAAAAGAGGGAGATTTGTATAATCAGCTGTTCTTGACCTATATAGGCTCTCATGCTGACTTGCCAGCGCAACTGTGTCAAAAAAATGCCAACGAAATTTGGAAAACGGCTAAAGAAAACTAAAAAATAAAGAAAAGTTTATAGAACATATAAATGATGTTATACGATTTGCGCAACATGACTTTTGGGTGAAAATGGTCACTTGAGTGTTACGTAACGTTTAAAGAGGGGGAGGAGGGTACAGAAAAACGTTACAAGGGGGAGGGAGGGTCAAAAATCTTCAAAAATTGCGTTACGTAATACTTGAACGCTCCCTAATTCAGTATTGGTACTAAGTAATTTATTATTCTTTTTGCAAAATGAGGAAAATACATCAAGCTTTTCTACATAAAAGTTTTTTGGTACATCCTGCATGTGAACATTACATTAATTAACTACATATAACACACCTTAAATCGGGTGTTTGGGACCGGAGATTCTCTAGACTGATTCTATCGTGAACAGCGTAATTGTTGCTTTGTTTTACAAACGGACTGACGTGGCTTAAATAATTGAATCAATTTCAGCATCAACGGCTTTAGTTTCCGGTCATCTTCACAAAATAAACAGAAAAAGGCTCGCTTTAGTTTCTTCGATACTTACGAGTCGTCTTTAAATTATAAATATGTATGTTAGGTAGGTTAGTGTTAGAAATTCAGTAATTAAACATATTTTCTATCTTTTCTTGATAGGTATGTCCATATTCCGATCAAAAAATGCAAAATGTGAAACGACTTTATACCTATGTATCTCTAATCTGATTGTAAACTCCAATTATTGGACTTTACCTATACCACGTTGTATTTTTGAGGAGTCAGACAGGGTTTCACACCTTTCACCGCTACTTCTTAATCTAGGTATATATCGAAGACGCGATTAACATCATTAAAGACAGTACAACTGTAGGGATAGAAAAGATTAGTATGCTTAGATTTCTAGGTGATAAAGCAGCGAGTAAGTAGTTAGAGCTAGGTTTAAATAAAATGGAAGCGGTATTGACAAAACAGTGCTGTATGAAAATAAATAAAAGTAAAACTAAAATACTGGTATGCAAGGAAACATAAGTAAAGAGCGAATATAAAGAAAAATTACAATAAGTGGCTGATTTTAGGTATCTAGGAAATCAGATAAGTCAGGACGGAAGGAGTAGTAGGGATATAAAGCAGAAAATAGCACACGGTCGAGTCGCTTTGATTCAATAAAAAGAAGTTACTTCTATACTTGCGAACGAATATCTAGAGATTCGAAAAAGGTTGTTAAAGGTGTATGCTTGGAGCACGCCGCTGTACAGGTGCGAAACATGGACAGTGGGCGCGGTGGAAAACAAAAAGTTACAAGTGTTCAAATTGTAATGTTATAGGCGAATGATGAGGTTACCGTGGATAAAGAAGGTTAGAAATGAAGAGGTATTAGAAAGAATAGGAGAACAGAGGACTCTATGGAAGTCAATAAGAAATAGGCGAGATAGGTTGTTAGGACACCTTCTCAGGCATGAAGGTCTAGTCAAGACATATTATAGAAGAAGTAGAGGTAGACCTAGATTAGATTACTGTTCGCAAATAGTTACGGACATGGGTTGTTCTTTTTTTTGGGAAAATGCGAAGGTTAGCTCAGGATAAGAAAGAGTGGAGGTGCGTGTCCAACCAGTCTTAGGACTGACGACCTTATTATGATAATGGTAGTTAACCGAACAGCAAGCCTAGTGTAGCAACAAAAATACTGACGAAACCGAAAATTTTGTGACACTAAAAAAATAATAATAGAAAACTAAAAACTGTCAACTATTTTATGACAATTTGAGCAACTATTTAACTGCTAAACTACCAGAGATCTCAACATCAAAATTTCCAACCCGCATAACTTAAAATTAAGTAAAAAACTTTTTTATGATGAATTATTAAGAAGATTGACTATGGGGTTCATTCTCAGCAATGCCTTGTTCATACTTCCTTTTGAGTTTTATATTAGCGTAACCCAACCAAACTCTAAGCTACTCTTGTTTAATTTAAAAAACAATTAAAAATTTAACAATTCTTTTATGTTACTAAAATATTACCTACTATTTGTGTAGCACCATCTGAACATCAACTAAAATTAAAATAGCCTGGAAAGAATATATCAGGAGCAGAAAAATAGCAGACGATGTTTCTCAAATTAAATCTGACAATAATAATTCTAAAATATTCATTGAATTATTGATGGGGGTTTGAATTTGTAGAATGTCTACTTGTCCACTGTTTCTTTTTTGCCTTTTTTCTTTTTAATTTGAAAATTAGAAACACTTAAAGGTTTTATAGTGCATAAAAAAATCAACAATGTTGATATTAATCAGAAAGAAAGACTAACTATTCGTGAATTATCAAAAACGTTCAGCACTGTTAATTAGACTTATTATAACGAAGAAGTATTAGAAAATAATGTCAAAATTTACCATCAAACATTAAACCTTTTACAACATTTACGGAAGGGAAAGGCGATTAGCAAATTATTTGGAAAAGATCATGAGTAAAGTGAAATCAGACGATAATTTTAGAATTTGTAACTAATAAATAAAAAAATATCCTCATTAAAAGAAAAAAGCAAAAATTACAATTTGCGATTTGTTTACGCATTAGTGACTTATTTATTTTGAAATGAAAATATTTAAAAATTTCAAAACTACTGTCAAAATAAAGGAATTTCCCCCTTTGTTTGGCTTTAATTTATCAATTGAATATACATTAAGGGAAGAATGGAGAATATTGTGCAGTCGTGAGATAAAAAATTATCCGGAGACTAGTTGCGTTTGTGAACCCCCGTTCTACTAGAATGTTATTAAAATAAAACTAGTAGCTAATTGATTGATGTGTTTAATGAGAAGGTTTCTTACATACTAACTAACAACATTAAATTTACTTAAAACTAGAGAACAACTAACAAATGGGGTGAAGTCTAAATGAAACATATCGTGGTGGTGGATAAATGTAGGAATTTCCTGAAATTCGTCATAGACGAGAGTGTGTTGAGTTCAACCAGATACAGAAAAGTTCTGATTACAAGTATGAAAGAGCTAACAATGAGCCAGGTATTAGTGACAGAAAAATCTCATTTATGCTACCAGGAATTATTGAATTCATCACGTACATATTAAAAAAAAAAAAAAAAACTTTTGGGTGTTTCATTCGCACCAGCTAGTAATGCTGGTGGGCGGGCAGTCCCTCCGGACTATGCCGGAAGGTAGGGCGGAAGGCCCTCTTCAGCTTGCTTTCAGGAATCGTGGGAATGGGTGGGTGGTGGTTCGGGTGAGAAAGTTGAGACGGACGAAATGAAGACAGAAGAGAGTGAAAGATTATCTGTGGAATATTACTGCCTCAGCATTTGCCTAAGTGATCGAAGGAAACCATAGAAAAACTTGGACCAAGGCAGACGGACCCGGAATCGAACCGGCGTCCTCCCGAATGCTAAGCAATGGTCTAGACCTGTCCATGCCGCTCGGTGCGTACATATTATCTATCTGTATGTCTATGAAATTATTTACAAAATATTGTAAAACCATATAATAAAAGAAAGGAATTTATTACCTAAAATGTTTGTAGAAATGTTATAAAGTTGAATTTAGCAAAGGAACAAAGAAATGTAATGAAAGTAATTAACAATATTAAATCTAACTAAATGGAAAAGTTTTCGAATTAAAATAATTGTAAAAAATATAGACAATTATTAGCACTAAACAAATATCTTTATAAAATGCAATTATTATGAAACAAATTAAGGGAAATTAACTAAGTTGACGATATTTATATTTTAGTAATAAACACGATGTAGTGCAGCTGTTAATCCTTTATCTCTTATAATACGTTTAATCTGTTGCATAGAAAATAGAATGTAATTCTAATTCATATCCATATATCCTATACATAATATATACCTGCTTTTCTTTCATCAAATCTCGTACGATAAGCGTCCTCTTATGTTTCTAGACGTCTTAAAAGTCATTTTTATCGTGTCAGTTGATCCTTTTGTATTGCAACACGCCTTTCAGTTAATACTTCTAATTCCCTTTAATAAGGACGAGACCGATTATACACAGTGAATGCATAATTTATGCTTCTTACATTGGAATTTCTGTCAGCGGCAGCGGACAGGTCGTGAAAGTGTAGGTACCCAAACACATTTACTGAATAATTCATGAAGCGGAATGAAATCAATTTGAGTACGGTCCTGTCGCACGGTTTCACGGCCGCGACCACAGCTTAAAACTCACCCGGCCAACCACGTTACCATGAAGATACCTTGGCTAATTCGTAATGAATACCGGCGGCAGCAGCTTGGCTTCGAATCAATTAGTGCATCATTTTAACAGATAATTCTCTTTCAGAGGCCACCGTTGTTGTTGTTGTTGCTGTTGAACCGACTATTATGTACCGCGTATATTACGCCCATCAGTCTTGGACATCTCACATTAGCCACAATTTGTTGGAACATCGGATCTCTCACGCACATACATACATATACATATATATATATAAAGAATCTCGTATACATATGTCATGATCAATAGCAACATGATATTTATTTCTACAGTAGTTATTTTCTTTTTTTTTGTCGAAAACAGTTTTCACCATCATAAAGTCGTCGGTCTTAAGACTGGTTGGACACGCACCTCCACTCCTTTCTATCCTGAGCTAATTTTCGCAATTCCCCAAAGCTAGAACAACCCACATCCTTAATTATTTGCGAACAGTTATCTAATCTAGGTCCATCTTTATCCCTACTAACTCCCGTTTCTGATATGTCTCCGACTAGACCTTCATGCCTTAGATGGTGTCCTACCAACCTATCTCTTGCCTATTTCTTATTGATTTCCAGAGAGTCCTCTGTTCTCTTATTCTTTCTAATACCTCTTCATTTCTAACCTTTTCTATCCACGGTATCTTCATTATTTGCTTGTAACACCACATTTCGAAGGCTTCTAACCTTTTCTTTTCTACCGCGTCTACTGTCCATGTATCGCACCCGTAGTGACTCCTTTTTATTGAAGGCGACTCGACCTTGCGCTGTACTCTGCTTTATATCCGTAGTACTCCTTCCGTCCTGACTTATCTGATTTCCTAGATACCTAAAATCTTCTTCTAATTTTCCGTCTCCTATCTTTATATACGCTCTTTCCCTACTTTTTCTTCCCTTGCATACCATAGTATTTTTATTATTTTACATTTATTTATTTTCATACAATACTGTTTTGTCAATACCGTTTCCATTTTATTTAAAGCTATCTATAACTCCTCCTTGCTAGATACTAATACTGCTGTAATGATCTTGAATAAAAACGTAATAATAAGTAGCTATCTAAGATTTAATACTTCACGTTCTAATGATTTCAACTAGTCAGTATGTACATATTTAATTAAAAGCTCTCGGCAGGTGTTAATCCTTAGCCAACTAACTGTTTGGTATTTACACCGCATTCTTTACTGGATTTTTTGCCAAGGAATAGAAATAGAGCGAAATAGAATACTAATTTTATAAAAACACTTAAAAACAACTCACCATTTCAGACCTGAAACAATACTTTTTTTGTTATTAATAATAAATGATAATTCATTAAATTTTTTAAAAAGATACGATTTTATTAACAGATTTATAATCGTATACAATCCACTGTCCGGGTAAACTTCGCTGCATCTTCTTCTGTAAAAACCTGCTGCTATATTGATGGCGAATGTGTGCAGTGTCGGTTATCGAATGTCCAAGATAAACAAACAAGTTACTACTACTGTTTTCCGTGAAATCACGAGCAGCATTTTCCCAAAATGTTGGTTTTAACGGAGCGAATGAAACTTGTTATAAAACACTATCTCCAGACTTTTTTACAAAATAAATTATTAACTATGACATAACGGATTACAACAACAAGCACAAACAAAATATGTGACAAAATCAAAAATTGTTCTGGTGCCACCACCAATATCTGGTCTGCAACAATACGAGCCAGAAGCTAATAATGGGAAAACCCAACAAGGTATGACTCTGACTCGAACTATGAAATTCCTGTAACCTGCATACAATTGAAGAGCGTCATCATCATAATAAGGTCGTCAGTCCTAAGACTGGTTGGACAATTACATTCACTCCTTCCCAACCTGAGCTAACTTTTGCATTTCACTATAACTAGAACAACCCACATCCTTAACTATTTGCGTACAGTAATCTAATCTAGATTTACCTCTACCAACCCTAACTCCCGTTTCTGCCTCTAATATGTCTCTGACTAGACCTTAATGCCTAAGAAGCTGTCCTACCAACCTATCTTGCCTATTTCTTATTGACTTCCATAGAGTGCTCTGTTCTCCTATTCTTTCTAACCCTGCTTTCACACAGACGGTTTTCTAACGGCAACCGTGCCGTGCCGTGCCGTAATTTCATTTTGCTTTGCGTTCACACTGCACACGGTTTTTCACGGTTTAGTTTTGTTTTGATACATGACCTAAATGGACGAAAGAAAAAAACG
The DNA here is from genome assembly GCF_000699045.2 of Agrilus planipennis. NCBI lineage: Eukaryota > Metazoa > Arthropoda > Insecta > Coleoptera > Buprestidae > Agrilus > Agrilus planipennis. The sequence goes on along the minus strand of NW_020439008.1, from coordinate 680,045 downwards.
CATGTTGTTACTAATGATATGGCATAATCGCAGAAAAATACAAAAAACAAAAAGATTTTGGATTCATTCACTACTTGAAAACAGACAATTGATGGGTGAACTTGTAACATTATTTCATGAGCTACGAGAGGATAGCTCCAAATTTTTTAATTATTTTCGAATGTCCATTAGGAGTTTCGATGAATTATGCTAAGTTAGTACGCGAAGCTGAAATATTAATAGGGATTACTGGAAAGTACAAGTAATAAAAGTTATATAATAGCGATAGAATTGAATACAAAACAATTTGAATACACTGTTCCAAATATTTTCACAGAGAATAATAATAATAGAAAGACAGAGATACAAAAGAATTCGAGTAGAAATATTTACAAAAGGGTGTAATGTAATGTTTAGTCAAATATATGTTTTAAATTAAATATAGCGGTGTTATTATCCGCCACACTGTATAATTTCTTCTGTTAACTGCACAATTCAGAGAGAAAAACGATCCTAAAAACAATTTTTGCCGTGTGAACACACGGCACGTGTGAATACTTCTATACACTTGCTTGTCTCACTGTTGCCGTGCACGGCCACGGCGCCGTGCCGTTGCAGTCCCCATGCGGTGCTTCGACGGCAGCCGTGCACGGCTACGGTAGCAAACCGTGCTGTGTGAACGCTTGCATATAAACCAATGTATTACTATTATACACGGCACGGTTGCCGTGCACGGCCACGGCAAAAAACCGTCTGTGTGAAAGCAGGGTAATACCTCTTCATTTTTAACCTTCTCTATCCGCGGTATCCTCATCATTCGCCTGTAAAACCATCTTTCGAACGCTTCTAACCTTTGAAGAGCATCGATAATAAAGTAGCAAAGGTGCTTGCCGTCGAAGACCTTCGTAGAACCTGACCATTGAGACCGAACCGGCCTATTATTGTAGCAAAATAAAATTCAAGAGATACTTGACTACCTTGTTTGCATTTAAGATTAGGGAAATTTCCAATATATTAAAATAAAATTTGTTGAATCATGATAAGTAAATCTATCTCTAAAGACTAAAAAAATATTAAAATTAAACTGGAACAACTACACATAATGTTTGGACGCATCACAATTTACCGAAAGTCGTTAGTGAAATCGCGATCAATGTATGATATGCAGATTCGAGTCACACCAGTAGTGATTATTGTGAAATTTTACAATTCCGGTTCACCTGAAGCAACCGCATGGAAACAATTAGACTCTCTAGCACTTTTCTATCGAAACCACTGACATAAATCCACTTGCAGCTAAAAATTAGTTTCAAGCAAGGCTTATGCTCGCTGCAAATGGTAAGGTTGCAGCAACTGTTCCTTTAACATTTACGAGACTTTCACATGAGAGGAGTCAATATTCTCTACTATTTCGTGTGTACTATCTTGAGGGTTCTTCTATGAAATTAAGGATTTCATTCTCTACAGCGGTGATATGGTTCAAGTCTGTAAATAAGTATCATGTCACATCATTATAACAACAATTGTTTTTGTGGGAAATCAACGATGAGTTTAGTTTTGTAGAAATATCTATTCGTATTGTCGAGGTCACTTTTAGGCCACATCTGGGTTTTATGGCCCTAAGGAGGCTGCAGAGACTTTTGTAGATTTTAAAATTTAGTTCCTATGAAGCTCCCGTTGTGTTAACACGTTTTTCTGTCGTTACTGATTGGAGTTTTACTATTTTTCATTACTATTACAATTAAACCACCGAACCATTGCCAATCTTAATATAACCAACAGTTCTACAGTGCAGTCGTATGCCACTCCACTCCAACGACTGATATATTACTGAACTAGTTTATTGAACTGGACATTGACTGTACAAGATTCAAAGAACAGACAACCACTACAGGTTTATTGCAACATAAACATCTTGAATATAATTTAACAAATAACAAAAATACATGAGCAAAAAAATGCAAAAGAAATACAATAGGTACTGATACTGCTAACTACCAGTTGATTGAATGCAGCGTTGCATTGTCGCACTTTTTTACCAGGGCCGACGTCTAACGTTGACTTTTTACATATAGGTATCTTCTATACATTTAAAACTAGTATTGATGACATAGCATGCCACAACTCTTGCAATTTATTTATCTCATTTTCATCGTTGGAAAAATAGTAGGTGCTAAAAGTGAAAGCATCATAGATTGTGAAGACATTATAATCATGAAGATGACATACAACTGTTGTTACCACTCTACATTTACATTTTCACTTTCGTTGTACGAAGTGCTGGAACCGAAATGTGAGCGAAGCTGGGAATCAGAGCGTATAGTTCTATTTGATTTGTAGATGAGGGGTACGATCTCTTTCTGAGTTAAATGTTAATGTACAAAAATAGCATATCTCAACAAATTTGTATGAAAACCTATGAACTGAGATGGACGAATTGCAGTTCATAATCTCTTCTTTCAGAATCCTTCTGATAAGTTCAAGTTACACCATCGAGTTATTAATATAGTGACATTGACATAAAATTAATCAAGGTATATAATTCCTTACTTACCCGAAAAATGTTCGGTTGGTATTGTAAAGATGTGATTTTTTAAAAAAGGCATTTTTAAGTGTTTTTCCGACATTGTTTGAAGACAATCGTCAAATCAGGGTGTATAGTATTGTAGCGAGCACGAATGTGTTTGTGTGCGATCGGGCACACGTGTGCGTGAACGGCTTATCGATTCGCCGACTAGCTGCGGGTGCCTTTCTTCATGTGCGCCGCATTTGTAAATGTGTGTGTCATACCTTCGTTCTGGGAAAGCAGTTAAACAGTTCAAAGAAAAATGTAAGCTATCCGGATGTTTCTAGAAGGTTCCAGAAAGTAAGCAAAATAGTATTTAAAGGAAGAGAAAATAAATTGACCGTTGCAGAAGTGAATCCAGAAATAAATTGACAGTAATAGCAGTGAAAAAAATAGCGCAGTGAATAGTGATATATCAACAGTGGTGTAAATAAACAGAATAATTCATAACAGTTTAGTAATAATTGTAATAGTGTTTTTAAGTTCTGAAAGTAACCCAATTAAATGCTTTTCATTAACAAAAAATCCAAAATAGTTTTTGTCCTCTGACTGCCCTTGTAGTTATGGTGCAGGCAGTTTGCTGTTAATTTTTTTTTGCATGAAAAAATCTTAACCGACTGAACATCATCAAACATTGCTTTCCAATTACGATCCAGACAGTCAACACATCACTAAAGATGACAAAATAACCTACTAGCACTATGTTATGGTAAACGAATAATTATTGTAACAATTATAATTATACGAACATGTTTACATATAATTATATCTGCATACCACCATACTGTCTACTACTCATTAGTATAAGAAAAAAAGGATACTATTGTTATTACATTTACTCTCAAGCTACACTTTCAAATTCTCTTTAAATGGTTTTACTTTCACAATATTTTTGGAAACTATTTTTTCTAGAACATTCTGTGTTTATTTGTAAGATTTTTAAAGAGTATTATTTAAACTGTAAGAAGTAGCTTCACGGGTACTTCATATTGGTCCACGTACTAGTGAGGTCGTAATCTCCGCAATATTCGTACCCGTAAGTAACTCCCACTGCTAAAGTTGTTATTTTGTAGCTTTGTAGTGAATAAACTTTTAAAAACTGTCTTGTGAATTATACGAATTTAACAATATACACGTTCTATGTGGCATCTTTATTTTTAGCATTACGTTTCATGACAATTACGAGAATTGGAATTGGCAAGACCACAGTAGCTTCATATGGACAGTCAGCCAAACTTCGATAAGCCCTTCAAACAACCACCTAGAAGAATTCCTGTACGAAGCAAAAGGAAGTTAATAGTCTCATAAAGGGCATGAATAAACCAGAAGTGGTCGAACCATCTCAATATTCTTGGCCTTTTCCTGTAGTGCTGGTACGCAAGAATGATTGTTCCACGAAACTACAGGAAGCTGAATGATGGAACGTAGAGAAGGACAATTATCCATTATCCCGAGATGGATACTGGCAAGTGGAAAAACTGCTTTTACAACTGGAACGTGTATGGCAATGGGATGGCTTTTGGATCGTGCAGCGCACCGGCTACATTCGAAGGAGTAGTGGACACGGTATTGCAAGGGCTAAGCTGGAAAATTTGTTTATTTTACTTGGATAGGAAGAACCTTCGACGACCACCTCCAAAACATGACCAAGGTCTTCAATAGTGATTAGCAAAATTGGTCTTGGACTTGCAGTCTTGGTCTTGGTTTTGCTTTACTCATCACTAGTCTTCAAGAAATTGACAACAGCAAAATGGGAGCTAAATCACAAGAAATGCATTGTGTTTTGAAGAAAAGTGAAGTACCTTCATTATATTATAACACCGGAAAGAACTGAGACGCACCCCGATAAAACAGATGTAAGAATTTGACCTATATCAAAAGATTAGCACGCACTCAGGAATTTTGCTTCTACTATCGAAGATTTATAGGAGAATTTGCCGATATAGCTAGACCACTAAATAGATTTACAGATGATGTTTTATTCCAACGGACACCCGAATGCCAAAAACAATTTGAAAGCTTGAAGATTATACCCTTTAAAGCCCCAATTTTGACATAGCCACAGGTGGAACTTAATGGTGTGCTATCCCAAGTACAAGACGAAAAGAAAAAGGTCATCGCGTACTTTATCGTAGCGCCTGCGAAACAAGAACAAACGTATTGTGTGACCCGTCAAGAGCTACTGGCTGTGATTAAAACATTTCCATAAGTATAGACATAATATGGAAGAATTCTCTTAAGAACGCATCACGTCTTCCTGAAGTGGCTACTACAGAAGAACCCGGAAGGACAAATTGCACGCTGGTTACAACGACTTTAGGAATACGAAGTCTGTATCGAGGCAACGCAGATGCAGACTGTAAACATTGTTCGTCTGAAAAAAGGAAATAGATTTCTTTTTAATTAAGGTTTATAATTAGCCAGAGGATTTGTAAATTCAAGTACAATTGATTACATCAGGTACCAGAGATGCAGAGTGATCTATACTTCGTTTAGTTTCTCTAGCGATGTGACCTTTAGTTTGACCGGCGCAAAGTAGAAAAGAACAGCACTAGGTCAGAAAAGAAAGGAGCCAACTCTCAGCCAAACTCTTAACCGGTGAGGAGCGTATTATCCGTACAGTACTACACGGAAAAATTGACCACTGCATCCACTAAAATTGCATTACTCAAATGTGCTGTTATTGGTACCGTTTACTACTGAAAATATCAACGAGATATTTATTTATATTTAAGACATATTAAAGGCTTTAACGCTTGTTTTTGATTCGCACTACTATTGATGATTGAACAAAAGTTTTGGCAGGTACTGTATAAAAAGTATGTTTAATGAACAAGAATCGAGAGTATAATGAGCTTTATTCTCCCTATACCTATGATTTTGCTAGCGCGCATCCAACACATTGGAAGGGGCACATCGCTAGAGAAAGTAAACGAAGTATACTAATTGTAATCCAAGAATGTCGGAAAAAAATATCTCTAATTAAGTGTTTTATACAGAACAATTCTACAGCTCCGCAGTTTTTAGACCAAACCACCACTGGGAAGATGGAATATAACCGCTATTATCCGCTGTCACTGCTTCTAGATATCTGCAATTTATCTCTTTGAGCGAGGTAGTACTGACGTTTCCAAGAAGCTATTTGCATCCATAATAATATTCGTCAAGTTTGCTGTTCAACTAATAGCAAAGATTCCACAATTATAGTTCACGTAAGAAGTCTACAGTACACTTCCTGTCTACATTACGTTACCTGCTTGCGTTGTAATAACTCATAATTGACGTCAGAATAGTTTGCTAATATACGACTAATCAGCGGATGTTTTCAAAAAAACATGTTGTACTTCGGAATTGAACATGCTGCTCCCCGCAATAAACTGTTGTCTAGCCACAAGTTGTAATAATAAACGTTACCGGTACGTAATTTATAGCGCTCTGCCTGATACCGATACCCATAGTTCTAACTGCCTTTGGCCGTCTGTACAGAATTGAAAAGTTAATTCAAAGGATGTAATACTTCACAATATAAACTATTCTTAACTAATATAGACATATACAGGGTGTCTCTGAAATAAATAACAACCTTGCAAGAGGTGATGATGCACTATAAAAAAATAAAATTAAGTAAATGTTTACAGGTCCGAAAGTTCTCAGTTTTTGGGAGGAAAATCTAATTCCGGCCCTGGAGGGAAAGGCGACAAAGCAACGCCGTATTCAATCGGCTGGTAACTAGCAGCATCAGTGTTGTATTACTTTTGTATTTCTTGCTCATGTATTGTTTATTATTTGTTAAATTAGATTTAGAGTGATTCAAGGTGTTTATGTTACAGGCAACTGCAATTGGTACCTATTGGTTCTTTCGACGTAGGTCAGTGTGTTTCTGTTAATGCAATGATCAAATTGTACAGTAATCGCAAGGTACACCCTACATTTGTGTTCGTGAACGTTGAAGCCCCGAACCATATCACATGTTAGAAGATGAAGTCCTTGATTTTCATATAAGACAACCCCCCAAGTAGAACACGCGAAATATCACGCAACGTTGGCTCCCCTCATGTGTCAGTGTGACGAAAGAAGCAGTTGCTGGTAGTCTCATCATTTACTGCAATTACAAGTCTGGCAGGAAACTGATTTGCAGATGCTAGTGGAATTATATCAGTGGTATCGAGAGTAAAATACTGCAGAGACCAATTCTTTTTATATAAAGTGTTATTTATTTAAGGACAAATACTGTTTCTTGAAATAATGACAGTATCGAACTTTTTTGCTCGATTCAGCAATAATTTTGGTAGGCGTCTCGGTGACGAGATTCAAATTTCGAACAATTTTGTAGTCTACGAATGTGTATCTGTTTGTACTGTGTAAGAAAAGTAAAAGGCGCGTTTACAATAACTCAAGGGTGGAGTAGAAATTTAAATTCTTTTTGTTTCTTTTGTGTACTTACATACTGAGGTGTAATTTAAAAGTGCTGTATACTGTCAACAATGGATTATTGTTGTAATTAATTCATTTATACCATGATAGGCATCTAAACATTATGTGTAGTAGTAGTTTTGTTTGATGTTTAATTTAGCTGATTATTGTTTACCTTCTCCATCGTTGTAACTTCTTATCTCAATCTGCTGCATAGGTATAGATAGTACTGGCCTACGTTGCCAATTCACGTACAGGACCGGCTTCGAATGAAAAATTACTATCACCTTCTTAAAAAGTTTTTGCCCTTGATCACTGTGTGATTGTTTATTGTATCTAGTTTACACCCTCTAAAACTCAGCATATATTTCTGTTACACCCTGTATAAGTCTTGCTATATATTATACAGTAATTCTTTAGAAATCGACGCATTACTGAACTTCTACGGTTCCTGAAATAACCATAAAAAAACTTTAATCTCTCAGTTAACTAGATAATACTGCTACACGGCATACGTACAATCCCCANCATGTCACGCCTAATTTGGGAACGTAGTCTTGACCATCTGTGTTATGTCGGTAATTGGTTAGTTATTTATTTTACTTGCCTGATTTTAATGCAAATTGATTATTTTGGCGTGACTGGGGGTCAGTTACTAAGATGACAAGATAGGCAAGTTTTAAAAACAACAACTTTATTATAAAAAATAATATAGAGAATTGAATTGAATATTTACAAAAATAATCTTCCTCTCAATGTAGATCAATACACAAAAACTAGTTAAACTTTTTGATGAACCAGTGATTATTTGTCCATAGTTCAACATGGGTCATTCACTGGTTCCAGAAGTTTCTCTGGTTTAGCTGATATAACGAAAAAAACCGACGAAGACGTTTTTGATGACTTCGCGAAGTTAGCAACGTTATAATTATGACATATTTAATTGATTTTGAAATATGTTTTGAAGTCTAAAATGGTTTTTGAGTTTCTTTAAAACTTCACTGCGTGACAGTATTTTTCAAACTGCCTCGCATTACAACGATAGCAAATACCCAATAGATGACAGAACACTACCTGTATTTGGATATTAATCAACTCTCTCTTTAGACTTCTTCTTTTGGTTATTAATTTATCAAGATTACCTAAGACGCACTGATGAGATCAAGTTCGATCGAATTCGCGGTCCGCGTCTAGTAGTTTCGGTAAATTACTGACCATGAACTTAAATGTTCTTATTAAAATGGTTAACGTACATACGGTTCATCGTTGATCCGGTTAAATAGATGAGACCTTGTCTGAAGCTTAAAACTACTTTAGTTATAGCAAATATTCATTATGTGGCGATACACTGTCTCCATTTTAATAATAAGACCCTCATTACATTTTTTTATCAGTATCTTTTCCGTTATTAAAAACAAATATATCACAGTCTATACATATTATGTAGTCCTTCGGTGGAAGGACTAGAATACCGTAGGGTAAATCTCAAGATTTATTCATTTTGATACTTTAAATTCAAGAATAATAGTTTACACATATTTACACTTTTCACTCCTCAGATTATTATACATAACATCTTATTTAAAACCCAGCTGTCTTATTTACATGATTGCCTACTTCATGCATTCGACAAAATTATATTGCCTAGAAATTCGAAAAAGGTTGTTAAAGGTGTATGTTTGGAGCGCGGCGTTGTATGGGTGCGAAACATGGACAGTGGCCGCGGCGGAAAAGAAAAGGTTAGAAGCCTTCGAAATGTTGTGTTATACGCGAATGATGAGGATAACGTGGGTAGAAAAGGTTAGAAATGAAGAGGTATCAGAAAGAATAGAAGAACAGAGGACTCTATGGAAGTCAATAAGAAATAGGCGAGATAGGTTGGAAGGACACCTTCTCAGGCATGAAGGTCTAGTCAGAGACACATTAGAGGCAGAAACTAAAGAGGGGTAGAGGTAGACCAAGATTAGATTAATGTTTACAAATAGTTAAGGATATGGGTTGATCTAGCTTTAGGGAAATGCGAAGATTAGCGCAGGATAGGAAAGAGTGGAGGTGCGTGTTCAACTAGTGTTAGGGCTGACGACCTTCTGATGATGATGATGATGATGATGAGTACATGTATTATGATTACTTCGTATTTCATGAATTAGACAAAATATATTACATTCTTCAACTTTCAAATTTGACACAAACATTTCTTTACAGCATATTTTTTCCAAAACTTACTTCATACTAACTGTTTACCATTATTAGTTTCCTTTGGACAACTTGGAACGTGGATGTTTAATCGATGATGAGATGATGTATTAAATAATTTTTTGTCAACTCGTTTTGCGTGCTATGGGAAAATATGAGCGCAGGCGATGAAATTTACAGACCGTTTTCATTATACATTAGACATTAATCTATTTATTAAAACAATATTTATTTTGAATATTGCACTTAGGTACCTTCAAATTTAGATCTTCCGCTTTAGCTAAAGCTTCATGATTTCGTCAACTATCAATTTAATGACGAGCTTTCTGCATAAAGATGACAAAAAATAGTATACGTATCTCGGGAAGAAACAGTTATCTCAGATTGCATGTTTGCAATTCACTTAATCATCATAAAGTTGTCAGTCCTAAGACTGGTTGAACACGTATCTCCACTCTTTCCGAACAGTAGGTACCCCTCCTAACTCCTGTTTCTGCTTCTAATATGTCTCTGACTAGACCTTCATGCCTGAGAAGGTGTCCTACCAACCTATCTCGCCTATTTTTTATTGACTTCCATAGAGTCCTCTGTTCTCCTATTCTTTCCAATACCTCTTCATTTCTAACCTTTTCTACCCACGATATCCTCATCATCCGCCTATAACACCACATTTCGAACGCTTCTAACCTTTTCTTTTCCGCCGCTCCCACTGTCCATGTTTCGCACCCGTACAACGCCGTGCTCCAAACATACACCTTTAACAACCTTTTTCGAATTTCTAAATTAACCGTTCGCGAGCATAGAAGTGACTTCTTTTTATTAAAGGCGACACGACCCTGCGCTATCCTCTGCTTTATATCCCTACTACTCCTTCCATCCTGACTTGTCTGACTTCCTAGATATCTAATATCAGCCACTTCTTCTAATTTTTCGTCTCCTCGATATGTAATGTACTATAAACCTAGTTTTGCAATGATTTAAAATAATTAAATAATACCTAAAAGAAATAATAGAAACTGTAGCTAATAAGCGTATCAAATTCCACATATTTCAACATTAAATGTAGGTAAAATATATTGCTGTTATTAAATTTAATGTAACAGCACATATCGTTACATCTTTGTATTATTGTATTATTACTTAAATACATAGTTATTAAATTCGTGGTGACGCACCAATTACAATTTTAAAAGAACCGAGTCAACCCTTTCTTTCGTTCACTTCCTACAACCCCACAAAGCTTTCATGTTAAGCAAGAAGAATGCACCGAGAAACCTTTTCAGAATTGGCATCATAAATTTAACTGACAAGCATAGGACGTTTGTGTGGTCAACAGCAAATAGCAACAAGACTATTGTAACTTTTTGGTGTAAATCACTGCATGCTTCATTACCGAAATGTTGGAGACCTTGACATAAGTTTTTGTTATTATCCCTAAAAGTAGTTTTACGTAGCCGATATCCAAACAATGTTGCATATTCTTATTTTGTTACCACCGGCGAAACACGAAAAAAATATACACACGAGTGACCCTATAAGGGTTCCGTTTTTCGTTCGGACATGCGGAACCCTAAAAGAGGTTGTGGTACCTATATATTTAAAATACATTACGGAAATAAGGAAATAATATTGACTAAAATAAGTTGTAGATTTGGTTGTTGCTCTGTAAAAAATCATTTTAAAGATATATAAAGACAACACTGCTTTGTTTATTTTATCACTCTTACTTAAAACTTTTTTCTTTTTATCAATACCCATTGGTATTTTTTGTTGTTATGTAGCATAATTTTATAGAATTTACTGTTATGAGTGTTCGATATTTGTTTGTATTTAATTTAATTGTATATAATCATTGTACATATTTTGTAATATTAAGAAGACGTGCTTTAAGTTTTCTGTTTATATTAGTTTATGATAGTTGTTAGTTAGTACAAATTTTTATTATCACATTTTGAAGGGACTTTATTAATAGGCACGATTAGGAATCTCTCATCAGTTGGACATCAATAAGCAGGGATGATTCGCAAATAAGTGCAATTACCAAAACCATCAGCACAATTATAAATAAGTATGTAACTTAAGTCAGAACGCAGTTCAAGAATTTCAACTCATTCAATTCAAGCAGTTCAAGTATTTCAATTCAAGCAGTTCAATAATTTCAACTGATTCAATTCAAGCAGTTCAAGAATTTCAACTAATTCAATTCAAGCAGGTCAAGAATTTCAACTAATTCAATTCAAGCAGTTGAAGAATTTCAATTAATTCAATTCAAGCATCAGTTCAAGTATTTCAATTCAAGCTGTTCAAGAATTTCAACTAATTCAATTCAAGAATTTCAACTAATTCAATTCAAGCAGTTCAAATATTTCAATTCAAGCAGTTCAAATATTTCAATTGAAGCAGTTCAAGTATCAACTGATTCAATTCAAGTAGTTTCAAGACTCAACTCATTCAATTCAAGAATTTCAACTCAGTCAATCAAGCAATTCAACTATTTCAATTCATTCAATTCAAGCAGTTCATTCAATGCAATTCAATTATTCAATGGGTATCTACAAGTAATCAGCCTTCGTATATGTATGAACCTAATCTTTGTACCATAGAACGAACTTGTAATGTAACATTTTAGTGACCATTTTGCAACATGTATTTTTTCTATATTTGTTCTAATTAAACATAGCTCAAGATGTTGAAGTGTTTTGTTTGAAACCATTAACATCTAAACAATGAGTATTAAGTTAACTTTTTAATTAGACGCTACAAACTAATTCTCTGTCTTTGCGCTCTTTTATATTACCTAATAACATTACGTATAAGCTGAAATATTTTTAAACAACTTCGAAAAAGGTTTATTTTATTAATTATTAAATTAAAACTAGTATTTGGATTCCATTACTTAATTTGGCTGACATTTCAAAATTTATAAAATCAATACGAATCTATTTTTTTTTCAGTTCATACAATAATAAAAACTATATATTTTACATATATTTCACATACATGTAATATATTA
>NW_020439008.1:655276-666260 GCF_000699045.2 Agrilus planipennis | reverse complement strand
GAACAATTTGACGGACTACACACATTTCCGTTAGCATCAGTATAATTACACTGGCTTTGAGTACGTTGATTGTAAGGTAAATTTCTAAACTACCATTGAGGTACTGTCAAAGTGCGCTTTCTTTTTTAATGGGTGGTTCGTCAATAGCCTTATCCTCCCATTAGAAAAAAATAATTATACTCGTACAACACACGTACACGACAAACAATATTTGAAATTCGAAGCCCGCGTCAAAAGACAAGCTTCGATGTATCTGCCAAAATTATTGCCGATTTCTCTTAATCTCTGTGAAGCATTTAAAACTGTTTGATGATGAGGAAGTCTTCGTTGGCGATATCGATGATCGTATAATTCGACCGTTGCATTGACATTGTATTCACATTCTGTCATACTAAACGCCATTGCAACAACTAGTGTTCTATACTGACCTATGACAATGAGACACTAACCTGCTGCTTATTTGACTGAGTACATATATACTAGTTTATAACATTAAAAAAACATATCTAAACAAAAAATCTAATCTAACAAATAACAAAGAATGCATGAGCGCAAAAATACAGTAGAAATACAACACGAATGCTGCTAATTAGCAGCCGATTGAATACGACGTTGCATAGTCGCATTTCTTTCCAGGTACGGAATTACATTTAGCTGTACTTTAAACTATAAACCAGGTTTTTTCTCGAAAACGATGAACATTCGGAAATACAGACTACATACATTTATTTAATATTCTTGTTTTATAGTGCCCTATCACCTCCTGCAAGCTACTTATTTTAGAAATACCCTGTACATTTGTAATTGTTTATCAGAGATTTGTTAACAAATGGTCGATCTTATGAACAAATAATAGTAGATTAAACAATAGAACAAGAGACAGATTATAAAAACCAAAGGTGTTTGTTGATTAAATGTTTCATGGTTATGAAAGCAAATTGCATGCAGAACTGCTCATATTGATATTCAATTATAATCATAGAAAAAATACATGTTGCCCTGTTAGTTGCAGTGAGCGGTGAAATTAATAATAGTTGGACCCTCTTTGTCAAAAAATAAATAAACAAATAAAAAATATCCATCTCTGCTGCAAAGACGAACTCTGCTCAGTTATGCACAAGTCGAGCATCCATATCACTTAGTCAGCGTCACTTCTTGCAAGCTACTTTCAGAGAAGAGGATCGTATTATCACACTTACACTCGTGAATGAAAGCGATAATTTATGTGACCAATCACGTAGCAATATTTAGATACAACTGGTTCTGTAACGCTGAGACAAGTACAATACACTTTCAGATGAGTTTGCCTTTACTTTTGTTATGTTTATGGTTATAGATAAGACGCGTACACCGATAGGTTATGTATATGTATTGGGTATCGTCCGAGTTAGTTGCCGCCTTTACAGTTCCATCTGCCGAGTAACCTTGAATAATTAAGTAATTTTGTAAGTGTACGAAAACACTTACAATTAATACACATTATTCTAATATTTTCAAGAAATTTTACTCGTTACTAATGTTTAATGCTTGACGTCATTGATGACTACTGTAAGACAAAAATAAGTATTTTTAATGAAGAAAGGCAATTTATTTTTTTTTAGTAATACGAAATATATTTTTCTGTCTTATTTTATGCACCAACACTGAAAAATTTTTAAAAGTAGGTTGCCAGATTGCTAACTGTATCATTGCACTCGTTGGCTTTCGGTGTATCTTCTGATCGCTGCACTTTTAGCGAATGCATTTGCTCCGAAAACAAACGAAAATGTGAATTATTACGTAAACATGACGGGTGATGTTGAACCGATTAGATGCATCGACATGTGTTTTACGCCTGCATTGAATATACAAATAAAATTCTGGATTCGTTTCAAAGCAAACAGAGATACAGGCTGTGACGAGAATTTATATCAGCCACGAGCATTGGTCATCTCGTTCACAAGCAATACGTGCAAACTTGTAAAGGAAGGCTCATACTGTCCGAACAAAGGCGATCCCCAAATACCGTTCTCATTTATGTGTGAACATGCGGCGGTGTGTTTGCATTTAAAATTCGCACAGGGGTCTACACTCGGTCGTTTTGAAGTTTTTAAATTACAATTAGCGAGAGATTGCATTGATATCATCAACATAATCTGTAGGTATACTTCATTTACTTTCTCTAGCGATGTGCCCCTTCCAATGTCTTGGATGCGAGCTAGCAAAATCGTAGGTATAGGGAGAAAAAAGCTCATTATACTTTCGACTCTTGTTCATACTTTTCATACAGTACCTGCCAAAACTTTTGTTCAATCATGAATAGTAGTGCGAGTCGAAAACAAGCGTTAAAGCCTTTAATATGTCTTCAAATATAAATAAACATCTCGTTGATATTTTCAGTAGTAAATGGTACCAATAACAGCACATTTGAGCAATGCAATTGTAGTGGATAAAATGGTCAATTTTTCCGTGCAGTACTGTACGGATTATACGCTCCTCACCGGTTAAGAGTTTGGCCGAGAGTTGTCTCCTTCCTTTTCTGGCCTGGTGCTGTTGTTTTCTACTTTGCGCCGGTCAAACTGAAGGTCACATCGCTCGCTACAGAAACTAAACGAAGTATACAACCAATTCAAGAAGTAATGACCACAACACATTAGATTCATTTATAGGTTAAGTTGTTTTAAGTCCATTTAGACTGGGTGAACTCAAGTCACAACTAACTTTTATGCTGCATATCATACGTTTTAATATAATATAATATGCGAAAGTTAGAATATGTTTTAAGTAGTTTTTTAATACTATCAGTATATTTTGTAATGGAAAATAAACAAAAATAAACACGTGCAACTTTGTCTTGCATAATACGTGCAGTATTAGTACAAAATTAAGCATTCACATTCGTTCGACTAGTGTGTGTCTACCCTTAAATCGTATTAGTATTATTTTTCTACTGACGCGCTTTCTTGTAAATCAGTATCTAATAATTGTAATCGTAATAGGTTTAACAGAATGAAGGAAAGCAAATAAAACATAAATTAACGCTGCAGATAAACTAATAAACAGCACCAACTGGTCAACTAGTGTATGTCTGTTTTTGTGTTTTTGAGCTGACTTCACTCAGAAACGGAGCAGAATATACAAAGGACTAGAACTGGATATTTAACTAAGCCAAAAAGGCAAACACAAAAACTGCATTTTAATGTATGCTATATTGCATTTTTATTAAAAAATTATGCAAAAATATTTGATAAGGAAAATAGTTCTGAATTAAACCAACAAACATTGGTAATTATTTCAAGGCTTCAGAATTCTGATAGCATTCAATTATTTAAATTTAACTTTACAATTAAACTCGGTGTATTTTCTTTGGGTTGTCGTCACAATTTTTCAAATATGATAAAGTAACAATATCTTTAACTAAATAAATAATTTTCTTAACCATGCATTTTAAATCACACTATTTCATCTAATAAACTTTTAATGAAAATTATGTTTTGGAGTAATACACTAACGATCTTATGTTTTGTATTTTATTAAAACTTATTTGTTGTCATTCAGTATGTTGACGATAAATATAAATAAGTACCTACCTTCTTGAATGTTACCTCTGTACTCATCAGTTATTTCTTTAAAATTTTATTAATCATTCGATAAATATGTCAGGAAAAGCTCATAAGGAATTGTCATTTATTTAATTATAATATCACACTTCGTTTTCATTTTGCATTAGTAGTCGCCCACCACTTAATTAACATATCTAATTTATTCAACTAATAGTTTTCATAAACAGTTACTTATGGAAAACAATTGAAATGAATTTTCTAGTATTCATTTTATTTATTTAATGGGTATTTATATTACCTACAGTTATTTATTTACGTGATAACTCTAAGAAGGAATTTAAACTACTTCTCATTTATATCACACTGTATTATTTATGCTTATTTATTCCTCGCTATATTTTAATTACTCGGTATTCGCTTGTAGTTCGGACTATTTATTTATATCACTGATCAGCTGGTCATACATTAACTAACTGTGGCAGCCATCCAGAAGCCTATTTATACTATCATTGAATTCTCCCAAACAGTCTTCGGCCTTCTCGAGAATTCTAGAAGTTCTGTAGTTATGCAACAAATATGTGTCACTCACAGTATGATTTATTGCTCTGTGCGTCTTCAGTACAAAGGTTGGTGACCATCGATCGGTCCCTCCATACTGAAGAGCCGTCGGAAATGAATGTATCATTACGTTCCTACTAACAATAACCGAATTCAGATAACTAAAGGCACACGTAATGTAGTTTGCTAATATACATCTCACTGAACTGTTGCCAAATTTTGACTTTTTGCATAGGCTAAACCTACCTTTATCACGTATTAATTTTTTTTTGTAATCCTTCCCATGTAAGGCATTTTAATGTTCTATATCATGTGTATTTTGCAATTGAAAGCAATCGGAAATATTACTGCATAAGATAAACAAACTTAGTTTTTGACGTGACAACGTCTTATAATTCGATGGAGCCCGGCTGCACGCACGAAAAAACATGACTCATGCGTCGTTACCTCGCTCTTAGGCGTTCCATTTAAGGCTTGAAGTGCAAGGGAGAGCGCCGAACGAGCGACAAAGAGGCACAATCGGCCTCCGCGTTCGGCAGCGTTCGACATCTATCTCTCTCCTACTTGAGTGACCGATGCGTCCGCGTGGGCAGCTGCTATACAATAATACATTTACATGTTTTCGTCAAGTATAAAGTGCAGTGAATGTGGTGTCAATTGTTTATAGCAACGATAATTGCGGCGATAAAGGTAATGATTCTTTCTTATTAAATATATGTTCAGTGATATAATGTCGAATTGAAACTAGAGTTACAAAAATTTTAATGATGTTTAAAAGTTGTAAAACAATTGCTCAAAGCACATTCTTACTTGTAAAAACTATGTACATTGGAAAAAAATAAATAAAAATTGACATGATTGTGTTTATGCATACAAATAAATGTAACTTGATCAATTCAATTGTGATTTCCATTTACCTCCTTCTCTATATCCATACAAAACAAACAAATAAAATTAAAATTTTCTTTTGAAAAATGAAACCATTCCATCAGTATTTTCTTATGACGTTGTCACGTTCAACTATCGTCAGTAAACCGACTTTACAGACAATCGATTTTTTTGAATTGCACCCGAACAGGTGTGAATTCTGTATTAGGATCATACGATCACGTCTACGGATTTGCTGCAAATGAAACAAAAATTTATATCACCCATTTATTAGTAATGTATCGATGATATATATATATATATATTCATTTACAAATATATATGTATAGGTAATTACAAAACATGAATACAGTAATCATTGCCATCACTACACGCTATATGAAATTTAACTTCGTAAAAGTACATGCAATAATTTTCTCTAAAATAACTGAGTGTGCGCATGTAAAGGAACAACGTTTTCACTATAGTACAGTACCGCTGGTCGATGATAAATAATAAATTTGAAAATGTAAAAGTTATTACAGGGATTCAATTGAACATAACATACATACAAATCTATTTATAATATATACATACCTAATTATAATACTGCAATAAACACGAGCTGCTCTCCCGAACATACTCTCGCTCTTTTACACTTACCTTACATCACCAACATTCAATAATTATCGACATTAAATTACAAATGTAATGTACACATTTAACTAATATATACAATTCACGAATCAGTATTTGGGTAGTCCTTATTACAGAAAGACTTCTTTGGTTTAAAGTTGGCTGTAAGGCCCTAAAATTAAACAAAATTACACTATCAGTTCGACGACCTAGGACTGATGGTAGGTTGTCTAGTTAATGGCGACACATAAGGACTAAAACGGTGAAAAGTGCTCGGAAAGAAAGCTTTGGGTAGTCGAAGTTCGGAACTGGTGGTAATGGTAGTTGGACTTGGCGATCCCGATGACGATGATGGCGTTGATGACTGAGGAGGTGGTGGTGTTATCTGCGGCCTTTGAGCATTTGGTGGACCCAGAAGACCTGGTGGAAGTCCACTGTGAAGTGGTGTTTGCCATGGAGAGCTGCCTTGATTCCATAAGTGACTCTGAAGACCAAGAGACATCGCAGAACGTTGACCTAGATATTGCGCAGAAGAACTGCTAAGTAGCATTGCTTGAAGATCACTGGGACTGTATTGGACCCCACTTGCTCTACCCCAAATTTGAATGTGACTTCTAGCCTTTTCTACCATGGCGGCCGAAAACAAAGCACTGGCGTTATTATTTTCTGTATCTAGGGGGTCGGTAGAGTAAAGCCGCAGAGAATTTCGTAGAAACTGTTGCTCAAAGAATAAATTGTCCATGGGATCTCTGAAAACAAAGAAAAAGTACGTGTTAATTTTCAATTTGATTATGGACTAGAGTGTATAAGTAAACCAGAAAGTCACATTAGAATGCCTATTTAAAAGTAACTATTTAAGAGAGATCTTAAATTGAAGTGCTTAATTTTTATGACGAACTAAAATATTTCAAGTAGGTAGGTACTACAAATTATAATTATTACACATTATGTTAGGTACTATGAATTAAGTTGTAGTTTTGGTTATCCAGAAGTACAAATAAAATAATAGAAGGCATTTTAAATTAAAATAATTTGTTTAATTCTGTTTATTATATTGTTTCCCTAATAGCATACATGTAATCCGTTAAGATAGAGATATGTAATCTTACAATTTGTATTAACTGATACATTTCCCTTCATTATTATAAACAGAAAGTGCTTGGGTGTAAACATAAGATGTTGTAGATGTTAGTATTTCTGCAATAAGCATATCTAATTAACAACAATTCATTTGCAGCAGGACAAACTACAGTACAGTAAATAGGACATCGTTGATATTATATAATAAGTATTATTATATTCATATTTAGCAAATCAGCTAAAAGATCGATAACTTAAGGATGTTTGGGAGGTGCAATCGGAGACAAGAGTACATAAAATTAGAAATTCGTGATTAATTAGGTTTTGCAGCATATCATGGGGTAAATAAATACTATCTATATTAAAGAAAAAGTATACGGTTTGAGAGAAAATTTGGAGTTTGACCAAAAACTTTGAATAAAATAAGAAATAACGAATAATATGGAAAATTTTTAACTGACTTTTGGCAGTGAATATGCCTTGATTTCAACTTCGAAACAAAAAAATATTTAGTTTCAATCTCTATTAATAATGAGCGTAAAACTTTTTAATATGTTTAAATAATAATTAAAACTTTAAAATTGCATTTATTTCAGACAATTATAAATATTATCATTATATTATCAAGTAAAAACGAGATTTTCAGCTAATTTTTCATTTTTTCCTCGATAACCATTTAGTGAATTTGAATAACCTTACGCTAAAGTGATTCTCCAGAGTTCAAGTTACTTATTATAAAAGTTTGAAATTTCTGGTAGCTTTTTTTCTGTTAATAAAAATAAATTTAATCTGTTCGGTTAACGAATCTCCATAAAATGACGTGTAAAATTACAATTTTTTAAAATTTCAATAACTTTTTAACGGTTTAGTGAATCGATTTGTAATTTTTACAGGAGTTTTAGAATTGAATGAGAAA
Source organism: Agrilus planipennis (assembly GCF_000699045.2). Lineage (NCBI taxonomy): Eukaryota > Metazoa > Arthropoda > Insecta > Coleoptera > Buprestidae > Agrilus > Agrilus planipennis. The sequence goes on along the minus strand of NW_020439008.1, from coordinate 658,661 downwards.
CGTTCTTCCAAATTTTTATTTGTCTCGTAGCATTTTGACATACCTCCCAAACGTCCTTAAGGGTACAGGTATAAAATTAGTATTTGCCTTGATATTTGGAAACTTACATACTGTATTCTAAATTTTTCCTTTGCCAGGTTCAAGTTTATTGTTTTTAAAATACTAAAATTTCTGCTAAAAATAAGGATTTCTATCATCAAAACCCAAATCTGCGTTTAGACAAACTATTACAATGATTACTCTAGATGAGAGTTATTATAATTGTGGCAAAACAACGAAAGGTCGAACAACAAGAAAATAAGTGGGAAAACATAGCAACAAGTTTTCAAAAGACCGAAGATCGGATGAGTGACTAAAATGAGTATCTGGTTGTCTACCTGAGGTGAGGTGTGAGAAAATATGTCGGTTTCATTATATCATCAAGCCATCGTCATGAAGGCAACGATTGCCTGAAATTACAGAGCGGCTTCTACTTCTCCGCCCCTAAAGCGGCGGCTCGCGAAGATTGAAATACGTAAATTAAATTCTATCACAACACAGACACACACATACACACGCACATGTACATGTATACAGAAACACACATACAAACAACAATAAGCTAATTCTTCGCTCAATTTCCAACAATCAACGTGACGGGGTGAGAGAGGAGAGCTGAAGGCGCGGGGGCGACCGGGAGGCGGCTTGTTCGGTTTACGTACACACCGTTTTATAACTTTACTTTTACTTAACCGCCTATCGGTAACGTTTTCGACAATAAATCCTTGCCGTCTTCACTTACAATCAGCCAACATGGGTGGTAACTGACTGGCAGGGCATACAATGAAAACGATGAAATTAATAATGAATTAACCTACACGTAAACGAATACGAAGAATTTTAAGACGTATAAAGTGACAGGTGCAACTCCAAGTGTGTAATTGTTTGAAAAGTAATCTCGATGGAATTGTTATTATATGTATAACTTTCCATTAAATATAATAGGTATTGTCGAATATATTCCCCGTTTAATTAAACGTAATTGTTGCAATGTATTTACAATATAAATTTTATATCTATATAGTTAAGTGCCTACTTAAAATGTTTCTTGAGATAAGGGTAGTCGCACGTGCAGGTAAATACCCATACATTTTAATTTAGATATTAAGTACTTTATATTTAAAGCATATGCATATGGAAGAGAAAATACAACTTATTTTTACAATCATAATTTTATTTGATTATTTAATTGAACAATTCGTCAATAAACTATAATGGGCTCACTCTTATCGTCTTAAAAATCAGTAAACGATAACAACAATGTACTTATTACCATTAAACAGCGTTTAATAAATAAGTACAAGCGGCACAGTGAACGCCATCTATAGAGATTTACGAGTAACTGTGAGTTCATTAATGTTTAACAAGGACCTTTTCAATTTAAGGATATCGAGTTTTCAACCAAACCCATCAGTGCTCGGCGTAACTATTCTACATGATAGGCTTTACATCGGCACTGGGATTTCACCAAGATAAAAATAATATTCCCAAATAACGACTCTTATCTTGGCTTAAATATCAAGATCAAGAAATTATTTTTTCTTGGTCATAATTTCTTGTCTTAATTTATGAAAAACCAACACCGACGTTTCGACTTTGGGAGGCAGGTTTTTCAAGGAAGGTTCTTTAGTTATGTAAGTAAAAGTTTCAAATAATTCGGTGCTTGTAACTTGTACATAATATTAAATGAATAAGCATTGATTTAAAACAGTACAATTATAAACAAAATAATAAATAATTAAATAGTTAAAAACTAACAGTTTTAAAGACAACACGAATATAAATAAAGTAATAAGTTAAAGTATAATTAAAAACCACGTGGCTACACTAAAGGACAGTACTCTAATGAGTTAGAATTAAGGATCTTCAAATATGCTCAAAGTGTGTTAGTATCGGGAACATTCCTGTAGTGGTACTCATAGTCAAAAATAAGGANTAATTCAATATTTATTCATTTAATATTGTGTGCCAGTTACAAGCACCGAATCATTTAGGACTTTTGCTTATATAAGTAAAGAACCTACCGTAAAAAATCCTCTTAAATAGAGGCGACACGTCGGTATTGGTTCTTCATAAATAAAAACTTTCCATCCCTTAATTGCTTTGAGCTTTACTTAATATTATCCAAATTAAAGGATGAAATGGAGAATAGATAAATTCAAGGCTGTCGATATTTCTCGATGTTGAGAGGAACGCCAGAAATGTGTATTAATGGCGAAGCAGCAAAGTAGTGATGAGTAATTCGAATATTTTCGTTATTCTTTAATAATCTTTTGACTCTATTAATTTGAAAGGTAGCTGTTTTGCAGTGTTGTTTCACATTACTGTTATTACAATTTTGCATTCAATGGAGAAGATTTTTACCATTTTCTTCCGCTATGTGCCGCAATTATTATGACCTTCAGGTTTATCTTCACAACAAGATATCTTAATTTAAATCACGTAAATGCAAAAGAGGCAAACTAATTAAATTTCCAATTTTTATGAAATTTAACAAAAATGATAAAGTGTACAGCGTCAGAATGTAAAAATATCAAATGCAAATCTACAAAGAAATATCTGCAAAAGTATAAGTATGATTTTCTCAGCAAACAATAGAATAAGTACATAAACATTTACAGTATTATTACTGTTATACTGTAATAGAAAACCTTTCAAAATTTTCATCAAAAATTGCACATATTGAGGTACTTTTACTAACCTTTCTACAAGGTCTACTTTACTGTCACTACATGACGCGCATCTCCCTTTCAGTTCTTAAGCCGGTCTAATTTCCATGTGCAATGCATTGCACAAGAAGAAAAGTAAGAATTAGATTCCTTAATAATAAATTGCTTAAGCGGCTTAAATTAAATTTAAGTGTCAATAGATCATATGTGTGACGCCCGTTGCTCATATAGAATCTTCCCCATATCTATCATTTCCTATCCAACCTTTCCAACCGCAGTTACGTCGTTTTTCCCTGAACTTACTGCTCGTATTACGATTATATCCATTCATTTTAGGATTCGTACCTTACTGAAGGGATTCGTGCTATTGAAAGCAGTAAATACTGCCAGCGTACCAACTACTACAGAAAAGAAAAGTTGAGATATCTCATCTTTTAATGACGTACCTATACGAGGGTGGATTGATAAGTTTCCGGCCTAACCAAGAGATGACGCCACTAGGCCTACCTTGAGGTGACATTCTATAGTACCATCCTTGGATAGCTTGTAGCTATAGTTTCAGCCCGATCTCCTTGCTAGTGTAGGTTTGACAGCACGCTGAACAAGACGCCTCTGTGGTTTTCGTAAAAATGGAAAAGCAGGAAAATCGTGCTGTCATCAAATACTTTTATTTGAAG
>NW_020439008.1:640803-653802 GCF_000699045.2 Agrilus planipennis | reverse complement strand
GTAGTGGATAAAATGGTCAATTTTTCCGTGCAGTACTGTACGGATTATACGCTCCTCACCGGTTAAGAGTTTGGCCGAGAGTTGTCTCCTTCCTTTTCTGGCCTAGTGCTGTTCTTTTCTACTTTGCGCCGGTCAAACTGAAGGTCACATCGCTACAGAAAGTAAACGAAGTATAGCTTTCTTCTTATTTTCTTAGTTTCATATCGCGTACCTATTCTCAATTAAACGTTTATAAAACAAAACATTTTCGACTGCCTTTAATCAAAATGGAAACATTTATTTCTATGAAATCTGCTTTATTTAGGTAATTAGGCTGTAAACTGTAAAACTCACAAATTCGTTCCAAATGTCAGGTACAATTTTTAAATTATGCTGAGGCAATTTCAAAAATGAGATTTTGAGGTAAAACAGTTATAAATAATGTGTAACTATTATTTTCGGTGGGACTTTAGTTATTGCTTCTATTAGGCGAAGCTGCTGTTCAACGCCCGTCTTTATTTTTTTTTGCCGACCGTAATTAGAAGTCTGAACCGGTACGGCGGCCCGAAGCAGTAGGCGGAGTTCCCAAGCCTCTCATTATCAGCTCACCGCGCGATCATTCCGTCTCAATGTTATTGATTGTTTTCATGACCGCTCCGCCCGAAACGATCTCGACAAATTTGTTTTCGGCAAGGTGACAAAATTTACCATTATCCAAGTAAAAAATCACGAATATGTTCGGTGCAAATTATTAAATAGACTAACAATAATTCATTTAAGAAAAAACATGCTGACATTTACGTATTTTAAAACAAAGAAAATAAACATTTATTTGTCGGTATTTCTTCTTTTTAACCGAATTTAAAAGTTTGTTACGTGATTATTCCGCCAATTATGAATTGATTTTGATGATTCTTTTTTGTTTGGTAGGTCATATTTCAGAGGTAATACCATATAAATTTTATGGAAATTGATTCAGTGCTTATTGAAAAAATCAACAAAACCTAAAAACTGTTTTAGATTGAAGGTTTTGTATTTAGTAAGAAAAAAAATTGTTATGCTGTTCGGTATTGTCGCAGCTCTCTCAATTGAACATCTTGCTCCTTTTTCCTCTTATTATTCACACCTCGCTCTTTGTCAAATTTCGCTCATTTTGGGACGAGTAATATTAATAACAGATCTGAAGACGAAATTTTAAGTAACATTTACAACACCGACCATTTATAAAACTCAATAAATGGGGGTGCCGGGATCGGCATCTGTATGGTAAGCTGACCATTTCCGTTTGTTTAGTTTATTATGCAAAAGTATTCTAAACCATCGCTCTTTACTTCACTATACCCTCCACAATATTTGTCTGGTTTAATTATTACTTTCGTATTATATGCACTTCACCGAACAGGAAATCGTTACTTAGATACTACAACGACTCTAAGGAAAAATTTTCCCTTTAAAAAAAATCCTGAAAAGTCTTTTTAAATGGAACCTAATAATTTCTAGCCCAAAGATTAGCCCCTGCAGTAAAGCCCCCGAATTTTCGTTAATGCTGTGACAACTTTAAGAATATTACTGACCCTATGCATTTCTATAGCTTTTGGAGAAAAAGCTCCTCCATATTAAAAATAATAGAAAATTATTGATTATTGGTAAACGAATGGAATATGTTTTTTCAACCACAGAAAACTGTCCTAAACTAACCGAACCCTCAAAATCTTTTGAACAAAGCGTAACACCCTTCAAACGTTTTAAATTGCATTTATTGAATTACTTTATCTACCTACTATTTATATCTATATGAAAAGATGAGGCGAGTTTTTCTGTATCACGTCATACTTTTGAAGAGATGATGTTGTCCTTCACCCGACACTTTTTAAATGTATTAAGCCCGGGAGGCGACGGCAAAAAAGCTCCACGCCAAAATAGCAACTATAGCGTCAACTACTCGATTGACGGAGAGGGTTCAAAAGTCTTAAAAATTAAGTGGAAAACAGATAAAGTGAAGCCGCCTGAAGTTTTTTGTGCATATAGTTTAATACATATAAATATGAACCGTGACCATCACCCATTTGGGTGCAGGTGGAAAACCCATCAGTCAATCAAAAGAAAAACGAAATTTCCGACAATGAAAAATGTGAGAGGTGTATTGTAGCATTTTACATAATAATATCATCAAGCCATCGNCGACAAAATTAATGGGCTAAGTTTTCAGCTACCGAAAGTGGGCCTTTTAATTACCATTAAATAAGAACGCCGGTCTCACAAAAGATTGCATAAAATTAATCCATTTGCTTAAAAGAAACTTTTCATTGAATGAATGTTGCACGCTAATTTTAAACTGTGATAAGTTGTATCCATCGACCAAAATGAAAACCAACGAAAATTAAAAGCTTAAGGTGGCTTCCTACGGTCGGTGAAATCGCAAGCCGGGCCGCACCAGCTCGTGCCAACACGGCGTGGGAAGGGTGCTTCCCGAAGTGATGCGGAATGATCCGTGATGGCGCATCCAGTCCGTCGAGATTCGATATCTTTAAAGGTGCTACTTCAGCCTACCTAAAGCAACCTGTCGCATGTTCCTGTCGTGGAACGTGGAAACCCATCTTTATAGTGCCTACATATATATGTATGTGTCCATAATACCATTCATGACCGTTTACTGTAAGCGAAAGCGCGGATCTTGGTATTGGATTTTAATATAAATTATATGTTTTAATTGTGGTCTGATAGCTAACAGAATTAATGATAGATGAAATCTCACTTACTAAAACATTTAAATATTAATGTGAAAATTCATTTTCAAATTTTAACCAGTATAAATTACCTCAGATTAATGAGGGAAAATTTGTTGCTATTGTGGCACCTGTTGTTCATATATATAGTAATACGTAATACGATTACCTTAATTTGACAGATCTGTGACCTGATAAATTCGGTTTATCGTTGTTGCTGTTGTCATCTGTCGTCGCTGAGTGGTCAGGACATTGATGCGTAAAGCCAAAGATCCCGGCTGTTCGATTCCCGGCGAGGGTGTCACAACAGTGGTTAAAATATTGAAAATTAATTCAATGTTTTTCATATTAACCACTATTAAATGTCAAAGCGTTTCATATATATAGTATTAATACCTATAATTACATTAGTTCGACGTGACGTACGTAATATGTATAATATGTTTATCGTTGTTGCTGTTGTCATCTCTCGTAGCTTAGAGGTCAGAGCATTGGTGCGTAAAGTCAAAGATCCCGGGTTTTTTTCCCGGCAAGGGTGTGACAACAGCAACAAATTTTCCCTCATTAACCTGAGGTAGTTTATAGTGGTTAAGAAATTGAAAATGAATTTTTTCGCTTTTTAGCGCGAGTGCCCATACTTCCCTTCAGAGTTGGGCCACCTTCTTCGCAGTTCATCTCCCTAACCTCCCTGCCTCACCTCTTCACCTATCATCCACTCAATCCACTCCCCTTCCCCAAACTTCTCCTATTCTCTCCCGATAGTCATAACCGCCAGGTTGATCTACCAACTCGAGGGTTTTTAGTCGGTAGGCGCTCTCATCAGGAGTGAATCCGACACTACCTCCCTTTTGAGGGGTGTCTTTAGAAGATTTCCCCTTCTCGAGGTTAAAAAAAAATACAACGTGATAGGGGTTAAGGAATTGGTTTAATGGTATTATTTGTACACTATGCTTCGCACGGGTGCAATGCTGATAGAAAATATACTATAGAATGTCTTTATATACAACAATCACAGCTTTTTTGTCATTAGATAATACAAATCGACCGGTACCGCCGCAACCGCTATGTCTCTGCATTTTAAGTATGTAATATCTTCGAAAATATTCATTTGAATTACATGCTGTAAGGGCCATATTGATCTATATTAGAAGCACAATGTATTTGAAAGTACTTAATTGGATAAGGATTAATGTTGTATTGCTTAAAATCGCTTCGTAAATAAGCCATTATTACTTATAAAAAGTAAAGGCTAAAAAATGGTTATTGTGGGTTATCCCAAAGAGATAGACATAATACCATCCCGGACTTTTTTGTAGACCTTTTTAAAATGTACAATACTGTAGTATATTATTTTGATCTATCCCGTAGGGTTAAGCCAGCGTATGCAATGTAAGCGCAAAAAAAATGTGTTTATTTACATCACATTACAAACCTCTAAAATTATCAGTGTTTCTCGACTATATTATGCATGTATTATACATATAAACCTTCCTCTTGAATTACTCTATCTATTAAAAAAAACGCATTAAAATCCGTTGCGTAGTTTTAAAGATCTAAGCATACATAGGGACAGACAGCGAGGGAAATGCGTTGCATNGCAACCGCTATGTCTCTGCATTTTAAGTATGTAATATCTTCGAAAATATTCATTTAAATTACATGCTGTAAGGGCCATATTGATCTATATTAAAAGCACAATGTATTTAAAAGTACTTAATTGGATAAGGATTAATGTTGTATTGCTTAAAATCGCTTCGTAAATAAGCCATTATTACTTATAAAAAGTAAAGGTTAAAAAATGGTTATTGTGGGTTATCCCTAAGAGATAGACATATACCATCTCGGACTTTTTTGTAGACCTTTTTAAGGTGTACAATACCGTAGTATATTATTTTGATCTATCCCGTAGGGTTAAGCCAGCGTTTGCAATGTAAGCGCAAAAAAAATGTGTTTATTTACATTACATTACAAACCTCTAAAATTAACAGTGTTTTTCTACAATATTATGCATGTATTATACATATAAACCTTCCTCTTGAATGACTCTATCTATTAAAAAAAAACGCATTAAAATCCGTTGCATAGTTTTAAAGATCTAAGCATACATAGGGACAGACAGCGGGAAGCGACTTTGTTTTATACTATCGGGTTGTTCGGAGTCATTTCGTTTTTTCCCGACAGAGGANGCTGCCGAACGCGGAGGCCGATTGTGCCTCTTTGTCGCTCGTTCCGCGCTCTCGCTTCCACTTTAAGCCTTAAATGGGACGCCTCAGAGCGAGGTAACGCCGCATGAGTCATGTTTTTTCGTGCGTGCAGCCGGCTCCATCGAATTATAAGACGTTGTCACGTCAAAAACCGGTTTTTAAAAACCGACAAACCCTATTACTTACGAAACATCAAGTGAAAATTGTTAAATTGTCAACCAATAGTTCCGAAAAAGACTAAACCATTGTTATCTATCTTTAATTTTTCGAATAAATTTATAGCAGTCACATTTCTGATTAAATAGTACGTAGTTTTTTAACCGGGTCGTTAGTTATGGGAACAGTGATGATGGTATGAACGTGGTGGTGGTGGTGGGAAAACTAAAGTGGGCAGCAGTCCTTGTTCGTATCGAACCAAGTGAACCCGACAATGTAAATTCTTACTTGACGCCCAATCAATTAGCCGGTAAAAGGTACTTTATGACATCAATTAAATAATAAACGTTCATAAATGTGAGACATAAACCAGCCCCGGTTTCGTTTGTTTGCAGTTGCAAATAAATACTGCACGCACAGGCCGAGAGAACGCGCAAACACGACAATAGCATTTATATATTACATTCGCGAATTTTTAATTAAGACAATGGCAATTAGTACAATCGCAAAACAACCTCGAAACGAACGCTGCGCTGTACCGTATCCTACGACAACTAATAACAGTTGCTGATGTCTTTGCGCTGCCGTTGCTGCGAGTTGACGCGATTGAAACATTACACTTAAAACTATACGTACTGTTCGTTTCAAGAAGTTAGAGATATGCTCCTTCCCTTTATTAGGATGCGCCGTAGCATAATTCCAAATTCAATCATATTTGTCTGCGGAGCTCATTTCTCTACCGATCATCGAGCGAGAACTAGACAAAAGTGTACAGTACCATTTGCAAAATTATTTAAACAGCCAAAAATAATAACAAGTGAATTAACTTAACGGTCTACACACCTATAAAACTTTTGCTTTGTTTTCTATTGGTAATTTATATACATTTTTGTTTTAAGAAATTGCTGGACATTTTCTTCTGGTACTGTACAGTTCTAGCCGATCTCCTAAGACCGCCCATCGAGAGCTCTGCTCGTTCAAGTTTGTTCCAACTATTTTTGTCTTGCTCACGCCTATTGTGTATTATTTCTATCTTCGCACAGATTTCTTCAAGGTTACAATTCTAACAAATTGAAATGGACTGTAATCCGTTTAGTTTTTTACGTTTTCTATTTATCTTTGCTTTCAGTTGATTCTTCCATTTCTAAAATACTTTTAAACCAACCACTAGATAACAAGTAGCAAATATTTTTGAAATAATTTGAAAAGTCTAAAAACTACTTATATGTACACAATAATAACTATTAAAATTATGTATTATGTATAATTCAGATTTTTATAGTGGTAGCCGACGAAACGTGTGGACAGAATAGTTCACTTAGATCACGAACCTATAGCCCGAATCTTCATTCTACTATGGATTCCGGCCGTGAAAGCCTTTGTTCAGATTTTTATATTTATCCAGTGATTAATCACTATGTATCCGTAAATGTGTATGCCCCCAAATATGACGTCACAGACATTGAACACAAACAATAACGCATCACCTGGTAAGATAAACGCTTAAAAAAAAAATTAAATATTTTCTTTCTCAATAGTACCTATAGTGATAGCTATATATATATACCTAGATACTTAATAATCCATTTTTTAGAAATTTTGTTTGATGATTTGAAGTTGTTAAGAAAATGCATCATATAAACTTGCAATCGTTAAGAGTGACGAAATGCACACATTTGGTAGGAATAAGGAAAAACTTCAAATATTGTACTTCTTTGAAAACTGCCTTAAAGTATATACTTATGTTCGGTTCTCAACTCGCCACCGAGATATTTGACCGTGTTTATAAACATAAAACATCTGTATTTATAATCTATACCTTTTCCTTACAAGGAAATGCTTCGAATTAATAAAGTAAAAGGTACAGATTAGCCCCTACCGATTTTGACAAATTACGTGACAGCTGTTTGTTTTATTTGTTTAATACGTTCCTAATTTACTAGTGCAGTGTTGAAACCAAATTTAAAATGGTTTCGCACAATAACGCAGAAATATTTTCATTTTCTACACAGGTGACACGGCTACTCACGTGTTTCGGGATACAAGAAAGTAGTCCGTCAACCACACAACATTCTCCTCAAATCTAAGTAACATATTAAAATCTGATTCTCGTGGTGTACGTCTTGGTTTGTAGTATTTTCTTGTACGTAAATGCATCATATCAGTTATAACAAACACAACACTGGGACCACACAACTAAAAATTACTTATACAAGTCCTTTTAGATTTTAACACAAAAACAGTCCTACAAATACATAAATTTTTAGATTACAAGCTATCTGATCCGCAGCTACGAAAAAAAAAAGTTGAAAAGACCGAGAAAAGTTGTCGTAAACCTAGATTCCTTTTTTTAGAAGCAAAGTTTTAGAGCAGATGCTTCAATTTTTGGAAGCAAAAGGTAAGGCTTCTTTTCTTCTTTCTTCACAAGATCGTTCATGCATATATGGTACTAATTGTAAGTAATACCAAAAGCATCGTAATAAAATTTCATCGTGATACTATCCACATGGCTAGCAGTGTTAGAAATTTTTGAGTAAAATCGTTGATTGAGACTATCAGCAGTTAAAATTACTGCAGGTTAGATTTTCTCTTACTGCTTTTGGGTCTACAAAAAACTGGCTGAAACCTTATTAATCTTTTCACATTTCACACGGACATGATTGTAATAGATTCTATAGTGTGGATTCTGTTTGTTTAACAAAACCAACAGTTTTGCGTTAAATTTATTCCATACCGATATTTTTTATTGAGGCAAGTAAAATTCAGGTTGTCACTAGTTGAATCGCAACAAGCATTTAATTAAGAACCTACCTATCAAAATCGGTGAGTCTAGAAGAGTCCCGAAAACCTTTTGCAAATGGATTCGAATCAATCTTCAGTTTTGTGATAAGTTGGTTTTGGTATGCCGTTACTGCTGTGAAGACCGTTTCCGAAAATATGAACGTCCTGTATTGTTCCTGTTCAAGATCCGTAATAGGTCCAGCATGATCCCGCCATTTTACCAAATGTATCCTCGGTTGATAACGATGCATGGAATTTAGTACTATCTGAAATTAAGAGAAAATTTGAGTCCTACTTGATAATTTGACAGTGAAGTACAGTGTAAACAACAAACTTCTTAAAACGTCGAAATTGCTTGACTATGGTTGGTTTACATTGTTTTCTATATAATATTACACTCTATATAGCGTCATGCTCACTCTATTTAACGACAACAATGCGGAATTATAAATCATTAGGCAGTACTTTCTAAGTTGCCGAAATAGATAAGAACTGCAGCTGTGTACGTTGTTGAAGAAGACGATCCTGTCCCTCCACCAAGCATCAAACAAGCACTTGATGCAGCGAAACTATTAAAAAAATACTTTTTATATAATCAAATTGATCCAGCAGTATCTCAAGATATGAGTAAGATACGTAACAAAATACAATTAAAATATTGGAGCAGCAAAAAACATCAGACGAAGATAACAGGCTATACGCAATGTATGAATAATAATGTTCGTGTGCAAAATGTGTACTATATTGGTAAATGCATATTATTATAGAATAGTAAAATAATATCTTTTATTTCTCTCCATTTAACGACCACTCTTTATAACGCCGAAAAATGTTCAGTCCGTTAAGTGTCGTTATATAGAGTTTACACTGTATTTCCATTAATAATTATAATATACTTAATTATTTTTCGTTAGACAAGCGCTTAAAGATGCTAACCGCAGGTATATGGTAACATAATTGAGAGATTGCGTGCGGATCAATTACGCATATCCTTCTATTCGTCGTACTACATCATATACTATCTACATATATCCTATTCATACCTAATCCGTCACTTCAACACAATGGTTTAAAAGACAGACAAATTACTGTCATATTTAATTGTGATCTCTATTACAGTTCAGATATAGAAACGTCTGAATGTATTCTACTGCCCGACCAGAATTTATAGGGAGCCATTCCCCATCTAGTGTGTATACGCCTCATCAGGACTCCACAAAAAAATCAGCGATATTGATGTGAAAAATAGTGGTATGAAAGGGAAAACAAAAAGTAGGGAAAAAGCGAATATGAAGATAGGAGACGAAAAATTTTTTTGGCTGATTTTTGGTATCTAGGAACTCGAATAAGTCAGGACGGAAGGAATAGTAGGGATATAAAACAGAGGATAGCGCAGGGTCACTTCTATGTTCGCGAACGGTTAATTTAGAAATTCCAAAAAGGTACTTAAAGGTGTACGTCTGGAGCGCGGCGCTGTAAGGGTGCGAAACATGGACGACGGAAAAGAAAAGATTACAAGCGTTTGAAATGTGGTGTTACAGGCGAATGATGAGGATACTGCCGATAGAGAAGGTTAGAAACGAAGAGATATTAGAAAGAATAGGGAAACAGAAGACTGTATAGAAGTCAATAAAAAGATAGGTTAGTAGGACACCTTCTTAGGCATGAAGGTCTAGTAACAGACATATTAGAGGCAGATAGGGAGTTAAAAAGGGTAGCGGTAGATCTAGATTAAATTACTATTCGCAAATAGTTAAGGATGTGGGTTGTTCTAGTTTTAGGGAAATGCGAAGATTAGCTCAAGATAGGAAAGAGGAAAGAGTGGAGGTGCGTGTCCAACCAGTCTTAGGACTGATGACCTTCTGATGATGACTGATGTAAGCTCATAAGACAGCTTTCCCATTTACCTTAGCTTAGAGGGATACGATTAAACGGACACAGAAAGAGGGTAAAGTGGTAAGGTCTATTGAACTCTCCAACTATATAATCTCAGGGGGTATTGATATTGATATTGATATGCTCCCAAACTTACAAATTAAGACGATTTCTCACTCACTCCATTACGTATAACGGTGACCAATGATTCACCAATAGGCCTAAGAAGACGGAGAAGAGTGAACTTGGCATTTATAACTGTCGAAGTGGTAACAGATATTCATTACTATATACGCACTGATTGTAAAAGTGCTTTCATCCTTAGAGGTTTGGCATTTAACAAGCTCCAAGCTGTTATAGGACTTCCACTAAACTATCAATAGAGTATCGACTCGAAACTAAGTCTCAGGTTATAGTGTCCAACAAGACGCCATTGATATACAACTAATTGTTGATATTTGCAATAGCCCCGTTAAAAGCAGAAACTTCCGAAGTCGGCATGTCCGCCGCTTCAGAACTGTAAGAGACTAAGAAATACAACCAAAATGTAGCTGTCAAAGACCTGAGAAGAATAAATTCTCACCCTCGACAAAACAAAGCTAAAACTCTTATGGAAATCTTCATAGATCACGGAAAACTGCGTAATCACAGAAATAAATTGTGACTATTCACTAGTTTTTGACAAAGATATGGAAAGTGCTATTCACATTCTACGTCTCCTGTGCTGATATATAAGTTCCTCTCATTTCTGATTGTCAAGTAGTGACGAACGTTATCGCCCACGACACTCAATTTAGGAATACCCTCTTTATGTTTTTGAGAAGTGGGAAGTGTCCTTCGAGACGTAAGCGGAAAAAGTAAAAAAAGGAAAGCCAGGGGATGACCCATGTTCTAGGGGTCTGGATAAGTCTAAAACCGATTAAAATAATAAAGGTGTCATTTTTTTTTATTTAAGTTGCAAGTTTGAATAAACACAACATCAAAAAACTAACGTGAGTTTTAATCATAAAACAACAAAGTTCGTCAAACCAGGCGTCAACAGATAGTAGTGGAGGAAAATTGTGGTGATGGTGAATGGTGAAGAGCATAAATTTCAAATTCATTTATCTTTTGCAGCAAAGCATTTTGTCAAGAAAGTATAATACTTTCCTTTAATCCACTACTTATATAAATATGTTATTCTACATTTTTAGTTTGTTTTCCATTTTTTTTGCATTGTTATATCTACTTATAGTAGTTAATAAATGTTTATGTACAATTATGGGTTTATTTAATACATTTTCACACTACGGACCTGATTTGTCAGGAAAGGTTTGCTGGTTTGCCTGTCAATTAATCTTTGTAACTGTGATCGACGGGACCGTCGGTCACCTTGTATAATGATTCCGATCAGTACCAAAATGTAAAAAATGCCCCGACTAGAATTTAGAGTTCGGTAGTCAAGAGGTTGGCATTAGGCATGCCTAATTCCGCGTTAGGGCATAATGCGGAAACCGCATTAGGTCCTAATCACGAACGTAACGCATGCCCCCAAAAATGCCTAATTAGGAAAACCTCATTAGGGCAACATTAGGCTGTAATTAGGAAATGTGGCATACGAATATTGGGTTATGCGGACCTAATGCGGCTTCCTCATTAGGCCCTTGTGCCTTCATTTAATTATATCCTAATATCTACCCAATGAGGTTTTCCTATTTGAATTTACACTCATAAAAAAAAATGGGATGTAGGTTATAAGTAAAAATTGTAAGCAATACTTTACACATATATTAAATAAAACGCAATACAGGAAATAGAAAACAATGTGCCTAACGCTATGTACATATATATGTATAGTATATGCAGAGTAACATTTTTATATATTAGAGAACATTAAACATCGATGTTTAGACTTCCATCATCCTTTTTTTTATTACGGGCTGAACGTCCACCACCCCAATAGCGGCAGTGATATAGCCTTAATAATATCTATAGGTGATAAACTGATAAATCATCTGTCGATTTCAAAGACTTTCTAGTAAGTATGCCTGCAATAGAAGTTATATATTTATAATATAATATATTAATAAATGCACTGTAACTATTGCAAAGTACCTTCTATTAATTTATAAAAAATTGTCGTTTCAAATACTTTAGGCTTCACAGGCGTGAATTTCAGTGCCAAAATATCCAAAATATAATACCGCATTATGCTCCCACAATTTCTTACAGTATCTTGACGTGTATTTACCAGGGACAATAACTTTAGAATCAGAAAAAACAGTTTCATTTATAATATAAAATTCTACGTAATTTTCAAATTTTATATTCAATGCATGAAGAAAAAAATGAAAATTTTAATAAAATAGGTAGTCAGAATTTTTTACTTAAAGCTGATATCATTACTCAATTTGTTTACAAAATCAAAGTTTTAAAATAATAAATTATATTCACCCGATAAGTTCAAGAAATTCATAATTAAAAAGAAAATTATTTTACTTACTTACAGCTCCACGAAGCTCAATAAAGTAACTTTGTCATTTTTGACAAAATTTTACATTTTTGTCTATCGTAAGGTAGTGGCATAAATCTGCACATTAATGTATCTCCTTGCTTGTCCACATAAACCCATGCGCTTAAAACAATATCGATTTTTCTTATTTGTTATAAACGAATCCAATCTTTAAGTGCAGTATCATTATCTTGCAGTTGAAATTTTTTATCACTTCACTTTTAAAATTTTGTTATATCTACTCTTCTTGAAAAGCCGTGGCACACTGAATAATATACGCTTAATAAATTACATTCAATATAGGTACGATTTGAGATACAGGTGTTGCGCAAATTGTCGCTTCTTGTACATATATTTAAGCCATATCATTTTCTGCACTTGCCGCGTATATTGCATCCGAACATTAATAACCTATTGTGAGACGGGATTTATAAAAAAAAAAAACATCGGCTTTCTCAAAACACCAAACAAGTGATAAGGCGATATATTCGCCGTTCCGTTTTACCAGTACATCACTGCCGCTTATTGTTCGACATGATTATACCGACAAAAAATTAAAACATACATAGATAAAAGTAGACAATGCAGTTATTTACGAGGGTGGATTGATAAGTTTCCGGCCTGACCAAGAAAAACAAGGTTTTTAAAAATTTTTTTTTTTTATTTCTCAACATAATCTCCTCCAAGGCTGATACATTTCTCATAGCGGTGTTCCAGTCTATTAATGCCATCTCTATAGACTGATTCGTCAAGCTCCTCAAAATAACCATTTACAGCTTCGATTACT